>NW_022294968.1:0-1027 GCF_002776525.5 Piliocolobus tephrosceles
TTTTTATGTTGTCTTTTAAGAACTTTTCAAATTTTCCTTCTTCATTTATTCATTGACCCACCCATTGGTCATTCAGGAGCATGTTGTTTAATTTTGATGTTTTTGTGTAGTTCTTGAGTTTTCTCTTATTATGTATTTCTACTTGTATTACAGTGTGTTCCGAAGAAATATTTAATATTATTTTTAATTTTTTGAATTCATTGACCTAAATTTGTTTTGTTTAGTGGCCTAAGATATAGCCTGTTCTGAAAACATTTCCATGTGTTGATAAAAAGAATGTTTATTCTGTTGCCATTGGCTGAAACGTTCTGTAAGTTTCAGTTATTCCTATTTGATCTAGTGTGTAGTTTAACTCTGATGTTTCCTTGTGGATATTCTGTTTTAGTGATCTGTCCATTACTGTAAGTGGTGTGTTGAAGTTTTCAGTGGTTGCTAAATTGCAGTCTGTATCTTCCTTCAGATTAATTAGTGTTTTTTTATATACTTTTGTGTTTCAATGTTGTGTGCATTAGTATTTATATTGGATATATCCTCTTGCTGAATTGAAATATTTATCATTATGTAGTGACATTTTTCTCTTTTACAATCTTGACTTCTAGTCTGTTTTATCTAAACATAGCTACCCTTATTTTTCTTCGTATCCAGTAGAATGGAATATCTTTTTTCTTTCTATCCCTTTACTTGCAGTCTATGTGTGTCTTTACAGGTGAAATGGATTTCTAGTAGACAGTATAGTTGGTTCTTGTTTCTTTATTCAATCAGCAACTCTTTTTTATAACTGGGAAGTTAAGTTCAATTACATTCAATGATGTTAGTGGTAATACACAAGGACTTACTGCCATTTTTTTTTTTTTTTTGCTTGTTTTATATTTCATTTGAAACCCTTTTGTCCCTTTTTTCATTTTTTTAATTGTCTTTGTGGTTAAGTGATTTTCTCTGGTAGTATATTTTAATTCACTGCTTTTTATTTTTAACATATCTATTGCAGATTTCTGTATTGTGGTTACCACGAGGTTTACAAAACCTA
>NW_022294969.1:0-15983 GCF_002776525.5 Piliocolobus tephrosceles
GCCAGTGATGATGAGCATTTTTTCATGTGTCTGTTGGCTGTATGAATGTCTTCTTTTGAGAAATGTCTGTTCATATCCTTTGCCCACTTTTTGATGGTGTTGTTTGCTTTTTTCTTGTATATTTGTTTGAGTTCTTTGTAGGTTCTGGATATTAGCCCTTTGTCAGATGAGTAGATTGCAAAAATTTTCTCCCATTCTGTAGGTTGCCTGTTCACTCTGACGGTAGTTTCTTTTGCTGTGCAGAAGCTCTTTAGTTTAATTAGATCCCATTTGTCAATTTTGGCTTTTGTTGCCATTGCTTTTGGTGTTTCAGACATGAAGTCCTTGCTCATGCCTATGTGCTGAATGGTATTACCTAGGTTTTCTTCTAGGGTTTTTATGGTATTAGGTCTAACATTTAAGTCTCTAATCCATCTTGAATTAATTTTCGTATAAGGAGTAAGGAAAGGATCCAGTTTCAGCTTTCTACTTATAGCTAGCCAATTTTCCCAGCACCATTTATTAAATAGGGAATCCTTTCCCCATTTCTTGTTTTTCTCAGGTTTGTCAAAGATCAGATGGCTGTAGATGTGTGGTATTATTTCTGAGGACTCTGTTCTATTCCATTGGTCTATATCTCTGTTTTGGTACCAGTACCATGCTGTTTTGGTAACTGTAGCCTTGTAGTATAGTTTGAAGTCAGGTAGCATGATGCCTCCAGCTTTGTTCTTTTGACTTAGGATTGTCTTGGCAATGTGGACTCTTTTGTGGTTCCATATGAACTTTAAAGCAGTTTTGTCCAATTCTGTGAAGAAACTCATTGGTAGCTTTATGGAGATGGCATTGAACCTATAAATTACCTTGGGCAGTATGGCCATTTTCACAATATTGATTCTTCCTATCCATGAGCATGGCATGCTCTTCCATTTGTTTGTGTCCTCTTTGATTTCACTGAGCAGTGGTTTGTAGTTCTCCTTGAAGAGGTCCTTTACATCCCTCGTAAGTTGGATTCCTAGGTATTTTATTCTCTTTGAAGCAATTGTGAATGGAAGTTCATTCATGATTTGGCTTTCTGTTTGTCTGTTACTGGTGTATAAGAATGTTTGTGATTCTTGCACATTAATTTTGTATCCTGAGACTTTGCTGAAGTTTCTTATCAGCTTAAGGAGATTTTGGGCTGAGACGATGGGGTTTTCTAAATATACAATCATGTCATCTGCAAACAGGGACAATTTGACTTCTTGTTTTCCTAACTGAATACCCTTGATTTCTTTCTCTTGCCTGATTGCCCTAGCCAGAACTTCCAACACTATGTTGAATAGGAGTGGTGAGAGAGGGCATTCCTGTCTTGTGCCAGTTTTCAAAGGGAATTTTTCCAGTTTTTGCTCATTCAGTATGATATTGGCTGTGGGTTTGTCATAAATAGCTCTTATTATTTTGAGATTTGTTCCATCAATGCCGAATTTATTGAGCATATTTAGCATGAAGGGCTGTTGAATTTTGTCAAAGGCTTTTTCTGCATCTATTGAGATAATCGTGTGGTTTTTGTCTTTGGTTCTGTTTATGTGCTGGATTACGTTTATAGATTTGTGTATGTTGAACCAGCCTTGCATCCCAGGGATGAAGCCCACATGATCATGGTGGATAAGCTTTTTGATGTGCTGCTGAATCCGGTTTGCCAGTATTTTATTGAGGATTTTTGCATCAATGTTCATCAGGGATATTGGTCTAAAATTCTCTTTTTTTGTTGTCTCTGCTAGGCTTTGGTATCAGAATGATGTTCGTCTCATAAAATGAGTTAGGGAGGATTCCCTCTTTTTCTATTGATTGGAATAGTTTCAGAAGGAATGGTTCCAGCTCCTCTTTGTACCTCTGGTAGAATTCAGCTGTGAATCCATCTGGTCCTGGACTTTTTTTGGTTGGTAGGCTATTAATTATTGCCTCAATTTCAGAGCCTGCTATTGGTCTATTCAGGGATTCAGCTTCTTCCTGGTTTAGTCTTGGGAGAGTGTAAGTGTCCAGGAAATTATCCATTTCTTCTAGATTTTCTAGTTGATTTGCGTAGAGGTGTTTATAGTATTCTCTGATGGTAGTTTGTATTTCTGTGGGGTCGGTGGTGATATCCCCTTTATCATTTTTTATTGCGTCTATTTGAGTCTTCTTTCATTTCTTCTTTATTAGTCTTGCTAGTGGTCTATCAATTTTGTTGATCTTTTCAAAAAACCAACTCCTGGATTCATTGATTTTTTGGAGGGTTTTTTGTGTCTCTATCTCCTTCAGTTCTGCTCTGATCTTAGTTATTTCTTGCTTTCTGCTAGCTTTTGAATGTGTTTGCTCTTGCTTCTCTAGTTCTTTTAATTGTGATGTTAGTGTCCATTTTAGATCTTTCCAGCTTTCTCTTGTGGGCATTTAGTGCTATAAATTTCCCGCTATACACTGCTTTAAATGTGTCCCAGTGATTCTGGTATGTTGTATCTTTGTTCTCGTTGGTTTCAAAGAACATCTTTATTTCTGCTTTCATTTCGTTACGTACCCAATAGTCATTCAGGAGCAGGTTATTCAGTTTCCATGTAGTTGAGTGGTTTTGATTGAATTTCTTAGTCCTGAGTTCTAGTTTGATTGCACTGTGGTCTGAGAGACAGTTTGTTATAATTTCTGTTCTTTTACATTTGCTGAGGAGTGCTTTACTTCCAATTATGTGATCAATTTTGGAATAAGTGTGATGTGGTGCTGAGAAGAATGTATATTCTGTTGATTTGGGGTGGAGAGTTCTGTAGATGTCGATTAGGTCTGCTTGCTGCAGAGATGAGTTCAATTCCTGGATATCCTTGTTAACTTTCTGTCTCGTTGATGTGTCTCATGTTGACAGTGGGGTGTTGAAGTCTCCCATTATTATTGTATGGGAGTCCAAGTCCCTTTGTAAGTCTCTAAGGACTTGCTTTATGAATCTGGGTTCTCCTGTATTGGGTGCATATATATTTAGAATAGTTAGCTCTTCCTGTTGAATTGATCCCTTTACCATTATGTAATGGCCTTCTTTGTCTCTTTTGATCTTTGATGGTTTAAAGTCTGTTTTATCAGAGACTAGGATTGCAACCCCTGCTGTTTTTTGTTCTCCATTTGCTTGGTAGATCTTCCTCCATCCCTTTATTTTGAGCCTATGTATGTCTCTGCATGTGAGACGGGTCTTCTGAATACAGCAAACTGATGGATCCTGACTCTTTATCCAGTTTGCCAGTCTGTGTCTTTTAATTGGAGCATTTAGTCCATTTACATTTACGGTTAATATTGTTATGTGTGAATTTGATCCCGCCATTATGATATTAACTGGTTATTTTGCTCATTAGGTGATGCAGTTTCTTCCTAGCCTTGATGGTCTTTACATTTTGGCATGTTTTTGCAATGGCTGGTACCGGTTGTTCCTTTCCATGTTTAGTGCTTCTTTCAGGCCCTGTTGTAAGGCAGGCCTGGTGGTAACAAAATCTCTAAGCTTTTGCTTATCTGTAAAGGATTTTATTTCTCCTTCATTTATGAAGCTTAGTTTGGCTGGATATGAAATTCTGGGTTTAAAATTCTTTTCTTTAAGAATGTTGAATATTGGCCCCAACTCTCTTTTGGCTTGTAGAGTTTCTGCCAAGAGATCTGCTGTTAGCCTGATGGGCTTCCCTTTGTGGGTAACCCAACCTTTCTCTCTGGCTGCCCTTAAGATTTTTTCCTTCATTTCAACTTTGGTGAATCTGGCAATTAGTTGTCTTGGAGTTGCTCTTTTCAAGGAGTATCTTTGTGGCATTCTCTGTGTTTCCTGAATTTGAATGTTGGCCTGCCCTACTAGGTTGGGGAAGTTCTCCTGGATGATATCCTGAAGAGTGTTTTCCAACTTGGTTCCATTTTCCCCCTCACTTTCAGGCACTCCTATCAGATGTAGATTTGGTCTTTTTACATAATCCCATACTTATTGCAGGCTTTGTCCATTTCTTTTTCTTCTTTTTTCTTTAGATTTCTCTTCTCACTTCATTTCATTCATTTGATCCTCAATCGCTGATACTCCTTCTTCCAGTTGATCGAGTCAGTTACTGAAGCTTTTGCATTTGTCATGCATTTCTCGTGTCATGGTTTTCATCTCTGTCAGTTTGTCTATGGCCTTCTCTGCATTAATTATTCTAGTTATCAATTCTTCCACTCTTTTTTCAAGATTTTTAGTTTCTTTACGCTGGGTACATAAATTCTCCTTTAGCTCTGAGAAGTCTGATGGACTGAAGCCTTCTTCTCTCATCTCGTCAAAGTCATTCTCTGTCCAGGTTTGCTCCGTTGCTGGCGATGAGCTGCATTCCTTTGCAGGGGGAGATGCGCTCTTATTTTTTGAATATCCAGCTTTTCTGCCCTGCTTTTCCCCCATATTTGTGGTTTTATCTGCCTCTACTCTTTGATGATGGTGACGTACTGATGGGGTTTTGGTGTGGGTGTCCTTCTTGTTTGTTAGTTTTCCTTCTAACAGTCAGGGCCCGCAGCTGTAGGTCTGTTGGAGATTGCTTGAGGTCCACTCCAGACCCTGTTTGCCTGGGTATCAGCAGCAGATGCTGCAGAAGATAGAATATTGCTGAACAGTGAGTGTACCTGTCTGATTCTTGCTTTGGAAGCTTCCTCTCAGGGGTGTACTCCACCGTGTGAGGTGTGGGGTGTCGGTCTGCCCCTAGTGGGGGATGTCTCCCAGTTAGGCTACTCAGGGGTCAGGGACCCACTTGAGCAGGCATTCTGTCCCTTCTCAGATCTCAAGCTCTGTGTTGGGAGATTCACTGCTCTCTTCAAAGCTGTCAGACAGAGTCGTTTGTGTCTGCAGAGGTTTCTGCTGCTTTGTTGTTGTTGTTGATTAGCTGTGCCCTGTCCCCAGAGGTGGAGTCTACAGAGACAGGCAGGGCTCCTTGAGCTGCTGTGAGCTCCACCCAGTTCAAGCTTCCCATGGGCTTTGTTTACCTACTGAAGCCTCAGCAATGGCGGGCGCCCCTCCCCCAGCCTCGCTGCTGCCTTGTAGTTAGATTGCAGACTGCTGTGCTAGCAATGAGGGAGGCTCTCTGGGTGGGCATGGGACCTTCCCAGCCAGGTGTGGGATATAATCTCCTGGTGTGCCCATTTGCTAAGACCCTTGGTTCAGCGCAGTATTGGGGTGGGAGTTACCTGATTTTCCAGGTGTTTTGTGTCTCAGTTCCCCTGGCTAGGAAAAGGGATTCCCTTCCCCCTTGGGCTTCCCAGGTGAGGCGATGCCTCGCCCTGCTTCAGCTCTCGCTGGTCGGGCTGCAGCAGCTGACCAGCACCAATTGTCCGGCACTCCCTAGTGAGATGAACCCAGTACCTCAGTTGAAAATGCAGAAATCACCTGTCTTCTGTGTCGCTTGGGCTGGGAGCTGGAGACTGGAGCTGCTCCTATTCGGCCATCTTGCTCTGCCCCGTCCGCATATTTTTTAATGCATAATTCTGAGTAGGTGATGAAATACCCTGACCTCTTTTGTTGCCCCTGCAAAATCTCACTATTTTTTAGCTGGTTTAGATTTCTAAAGTTGCCTTTCTCTAGCCTTTTTAACTGAGAGGCTTTTTTCCCCATTAATGCTAAACAAGATTCTCATTTTCATTTAAAATACTTGCTGACTTTTTGGTTTTTAGAATCTGCAGCTGTTCTTCTTTTGATGTAGTTTATCTCCACCTTTTACATTTCTTCAGTTCTTCTTGCATCTGAGGCTGCCTTAACTTTTTTCATTTGATCTTTCTCTTTGCTTTCATGGATATATTGCCAGTTTAATTTTGGTCATGGTAGAGAACATTTTTCTCATTTTGCAAGAGGGAAAATTGAGTATTAGACAGGGGAAGGTGCTGGGTGACAACAGAAATTATTAAGTGGCAGAGTCTGTACTTGAACCTATGTCTGTCTGACTACAAACCCGAGCTAGGGATTTTTCTACTATTTATTGCTAGTTCATGTTCCTGTAATCAAAAATGCTAAAATATATACCTTGCTGTTAAGAATTTTCAGTTAGACCAAAATCTCCCAACTGCAATGTCTATTTTATTTGAATTACATCAGACTGCTTCCCAGCAATAATTCCATTTCACTTCACTTTGGATTTACGTCGTGTTTTCACGTCCATTATTTCAACTTGCCCTCTGAGTTGGGTGAGGCAGATACTACTAAACAGATACATAAGCCCAGACTAAGAGAAATTAAATGACAGAGCTGAGGTCACACGCTTAGTAAAAGCTTGCTCTCCAAAAGAGTCAGTATTTTGCTGTTATTGTTTGTTTTGTTTTGTGTTTTGTTTTTGGTGAGACAGAGTCTTGCTCTGTGACCCAGACTGGAGTGCAGTGGCGTGATCTCGGCTCACTACAACCTCCGCCTCCCAGGTTCTAACGATTCTCCTGCCTCAGCCTCCTGAGTAGCTGGGACTATAGGCGCCCGCCACCATGCTCAGCTAATTTTTTGTATTTTAGTAGAGACGGGATTTCACCATGTTGCCCAGGCTGGTCTCCAACTCCTGTATTTTTAAGATGGTTTATTCACATATTATCACATATTTTGAAAATCATACCAGATTTTGGGCCAGGCGCGGTGGCTCACGCCTGTAATCCCAGCACTTTAGGAGGCTGAGGCAGGTGGATCAGGAGGTCAGGATATCGAGACCATCCTGGCTAACTCAGTGAAACCCCGTCTCTACTAAAAATACAAAAAATTACTCGGGTGTGGTGGCAGGCGCCTGTAGTGCCAGCTACTCGGGAGGCTGAGGCAGGAGAATGGCGTGAACCCTGGAGGCAGAGCTTGCAGTGAGCCGAGACCGCGCCACTGCACTCCAGCCTGGGCGACAGAAAGAGACTCTATCTCAAAAAAAACAAAAAAACAAAAAAACAAAAAACCAGACCAGATTTCAACTCCAGATGGAATCTTTGTTTATATTAACACATGAAACTCCTGCATTTCAAATACTCTGTTTAAGTCAGATATTTCTTCCAATTTCTCTTTGCTTGACTTCGTTGCAAATAACTATACTGTATAGACTGGGGCAAAAATAAGAAGGGGATTCTATTGCTGCAGGTGTGTCTCCATGGGCACAGGCAGTTCTGTGGTAGGGGGCATCAGTAAAGCTCTTAACCGGGGCTAGGCGTCTCCTTATTTCTAGACTGTCAAGGAAAAGGACTTCTTCAAAGGAAACAAGAAGTGCAATATTCACAACGGACACGTGCACTCTCAGTGCTGTATTTGGCTGCAACTTCAGGGAGGTCAGGTGGTCATGCAGTTTACCACTGGGTAAGACCAGATGACATGTTTCAGTGTTCCCTGAAACATTCAACATCCAGTGGCCATATTTTGTCCCATTTTGTAAAAAGGTAACCAAAATCAAATAGGGATTAAAACCATGAGAATAAAACAAACCTGGTTTATACTATTCAGTCATCCTTATAATCAAATCCAGGTTGCTGAAGGAAAGCAGTAACTTAAGTGTAGACACATTTAGGAAGTTTGCAAAATTGTCTTTTGCCACCTCTACATCTTTTCTCATTGAGATTGCAGAATAACTCTGCATCCTTCCAAGCACATTTCTTGCCAGCATGATGGATTCTTAATTCTAAAAAAGAGTTTGGTCATAATGGAGCAGAAGTAGTTCTATCAGTGATTTTCTACTTAGTATGACTATAATGTCTTTCTCTATTTTCAAAATGAACTCTACCTCATTTGGTTTTGCATATCTTACTCTATCCCTATGAAAGTATCGATAGTAAATTACCAAGACTGACTGTGTCTGAAGAAAAATATGCTTTTTAAAGACATTAAAATTCCTTTGAGACATTGAGAAAAGATGTAAATACATATTCTTCATTTTTTTCTTTTTTGATTGTTCGAAGAGATTTCAGTAAAGGAATGGGGGGAATAAAAACAGCAGTGTCCCTAACAAGTCCAAGCTAATAAACTACCATTTCGGATGAAGATGAGCTGTAGACTGTCTATAATTTCTCTGATTCTATTAGGCCTGACAGCAGAGAGTTTCCAATGTGAGCAAAGCTCAGAAAATGACAATTATTATATACCAGTGTCAGAGATTTCTGTGAGTAATTGTTGTGAGAGGTGTTGTTCTTGCTTATCCAAGATTAATTTCTCCTTTGTGTGGTAGCTATCTTGATTCTCTTTGAGGAAAAGATCTCTCCCTTTTATTGCAGTCAGCCTTGTCCATGATTTCAACCAAGATGCTTTGACTTCCCTTGGCCAAGAGATGGTAAGTTTATAATCCAACTAGGACAAAACATCTCTCACAGATGAAATGAACAGAGGAAATAGTTGGTGAAGAAGTACCTCCATGGTGATGTGGGGATGCTCTCTCTTTGTCTTTTTTCTCATCAGCCCAAGGGATTTTTGAGTTTCTGTATATATAGTCAGGGACTCCAGAAAAACAAATGGATAGGATATATATACAATAGTTTTTCAGTCTCTGTATATATTATATAAATATATGTACCAATATGTACTATAAGGAACTGGATTATGGAGGCTGAGAAGTCCTAAGATTTGCATTCAGCAATCTGGAGACCCAAGAGAGCTGATGGTGTAAGTTCCAGTGCAAGTCTGCATCCAAAGACAGGAGAAGACTGATGCCCCAGCTCAGAAACACCCTCACAGACACACCCAGAATAATGTTTAACCAAATATCTGGGCACCCTGTGGTGCAGTCAAGATGACACATAAAATTAATTATCACACTGTTCTTTAAGAAACTTAGTTTACCAGCTCTGTTTTTCAGTTTCATGACTCATCACATTTGCTTCCAATAATTAAAAGAATTTTTTCTTGCTTAATTTAGCCAATTTTGTTTTTCTTTTGTCAACAACTAAAGAACACAGAAAACAGAAATTTTTCTTACCATATTGAGGATAGGGCCAGTTGTTGTCATAAAAGTACTAGATAACTGATGCTGTATTTGTAATGTCAGAGTCCATGGGGCCTATTTCCAAATATCTTTCACTTTGGGCTACCGTGATGTATAATCTCACATTAGCGTCATTGGTAATGGCAGAATTTTAGCTGTTGGAACCATAAAGGGCCTTGCAAGCTCATTGTCCCCCTGGTTTTAGCAATATGTATACTTGACAAAGAGTGACAATATACTTTCCTAAGGTCACACAGCTGACAGTGGGAGGGATAGATGTGGAACCTTGGTCTTTTGATCCTATGTCTTAGTATTTCTATGGTACCTCTCCAGGGAATGTACAGTACCTGTGAGCATTTCCCTAGCAGACTCCTGTGTCGACACAGATGAATTGAAAAATCAGATCTGAGAGGATTTAGAAAATTGTTGAGAAGCCTCAAGACAAAATATATAAACTCTACCACCATGCTTAGAACTTGTCCTGACAAAGGGGTAGGAAGAGTTATTTGTGAGTAACTGACAAGAGTAGTTCTGATTGGAGAAGTGATTATGATTTAGAAATTCTGTGCATCAAAGCACTGATCCTTAAGTTATAAATCTCAGCTCATTGATGGGCTTTGAGAATCAATTCAATTCTCCATTTCAAAAATGGAATTATTTATTCTACTTTTAGAGATGAATTGTATACAATTCTATCAACTTGATATTTTTAGGGTTAAAATAAATAGCTTACTTTGTGTAATTAAATTATGCTGTTTATAAATTTAAAAGCAAATTGGGCTTGTGGAGTCTTAAGAAATTATTTCTCAACTCAAATTCATGAAACAACTCTCTGAAATCTTCAAAGTGTTTTATAACATGCCCTTTAACATTTAGGTTTAACGCTTTTACAGTTGCATGGATTATGTGGTAGGAAATCCACTTGTTCTCTTCTTGTAAGAAGCCAATTTTCCCAACATTATTTATTGTGTAATCTGCTCTTTCTTCTGTCATTTGCAATGTCTTAAAGTTTTGTCACTTACATGTGACTAGGGAAATACTTGATTTCATTGATCTATGTGTTATTTCCTGTGCAAGAATTGCACTGATTTGATATCAATGGATTTAAAATATGTGCTTATATAGGCACGGACAAAGATTTCATGACAAAGATGCCAAAAGCAATTGCAATAAAAGAAAAAATTGACAAATGGGATCTAATTAAACTAAAGAGCTTCTGCACAGCAAAAATGCTTCTGTTCACAGAGTGAACAGACAACCTACAGAATGAAAGAAAATTTTTGCTATCTATACATCTGATAAAGGTCTAATATCCAGAGTCTATAAGGAACCTAAACAAATCTACAAGAAAAAAAAACAAAAAAACAAAAACCCATTAAAAAGTGGGCAAAGGATATGAACTCTTTTCAAATTAATACACACATGCAGCCAACACATATATGAAAAATAGCTCAACACCACTGATCATTAGAGAAATGCAAATCAAAACCACAGTGAGATTCCATCTCATGCCAGTCAGAATGGCTATTATTAAAAAGTGAAAAAACAACAGATGGTGGTGAGGTTGCAGAGAAAAAAGAATACTTTTACCCTGTTAGTGGGTGTGTAAATTGGTTTAACCATTGTGGAAGATAGTGTGGTGAAAAATCTAGAGGTGGAAATACCATTTGACCCAGCAATCCCATTACTAGATATAAACCCAAAGCAATCTAAATCATTCTGTTATAAAGACACGTGCACATGTATGTTTATTGCAGCACTATTCACAACAGCAAAGACATGGAATCAATGCAAATGCCCATCAATGATAGACTAGATTAAAAACATGTGGTATATTATACCATGGAATATTATGCAGCCATAAAAAGTACTAGATCATGTCTTTTGCAGGGACATGGATGGAGCTGGAAGTCATTATCCTCAGTAAACTAATGCTGGAACAGAAAACCAAACACTCTGTGCTCTCACTTATAAGTGGGAGCTCAATGAGAACACATGGACCCCTGAGGGGGGAACAACACACAATGGAGCCTTTTGAGGGGTGGTGGAGGGAGGAGGGAGAACATCAGGAAGAATAGCTAAGGGATGCTGGGCATTACCTAGGTGATGGGTTGATCTGTGCAGCAAACCACCATGGCACATATTTACCTGTATAACAAACCTGTACATCCTGTACATGTATCCTGGAACTTAAAATAAAAGTTGAAGGAAAAAAAATAACATGCACTTATATCCAGTAGGTGAATTCTCCTTTTTCAAACATTATTTCAATAATTTCCTTAGCTGTTTGTTAACTTTTTGTCTTCCACATTTATTTTGGGACATGTTTCTCACATTCTACTAAAATCTGCCTGAGATTAAAGTTGCAATTGCATTGGATATTAAAAAATCCCATCCATAATCATGTCCTTTCACTTCTTTTATGTCTTTTAATAAAGCTTCAATTTTTATCCTTACTGGTCTCACTAATTTTTATAAAGCTCAGTTCCTAGATAACATACAGATTTTCACACCATTGCAAAATATATCTCATTTTCCTATTTTGCTCATTGTATTAAAATTCTCCAGAGAAACATAATTGATAGGATATTTCTCTCACACACACACTCTCTCTCTCTCTTTCTATCTCATATCTATATATTTTTAAGGGATCAGCTTACCTAATTGTGGGGGCTAGTAAATTCAGGATCTGTAGGGCGGGCCTGCAGACTGGAAACAAAGGCGTGAGTTAATACTGCAGTCCTGTGGAAAAGGTTTCTTTGTGGAAAACTTGTACGTTCTCGTAAGGTGTTCAAATAATAAGATGAGGCCCATTCACATTACCAAGGGTAATCTTTACTTGAAGTCAACTGATGGATGATGTTAACTGCATCTATGCAATATCTTCACAGCAACACCTGGATTAGTGTTTCATTCAAATAACTGAGCACTACAGCTTAGCCAAGTTGATAATATAAAACTAACCATCACGATTACTCATGAAAATACATAGAGGAACATATTGGCTGTTGGATATTGATACACACCAAGCAAACGTCTGTCTAACTCTGATTCTAACCTGATTCTAATCTCTTTTGATTATCTTGTGTTTGTGATATAAATAATGGCATATAATTTGATCTTGTTTCCTACAATTTTTATATATCTTTTTCCTCTCATCTTACTGCATTGACCACTATCTCCTCTTCAAAGGTGAGTTGTAGGGAAGAGATTCTTTTCTTGTTTCTAACCTTCTGTAGTTTTCCCATTAAATAGAATCTTTCTTATAGGGATTTGATAGAGTGTATCAAGTTAAAGAAACTCCCTTATATTTCTAGTTTTCTAAAAGCTTTTATTTGTAAGTAGGTATTAGTTTTTATTAAATGCCTTTAGACTCCTAATAAGATGATATTAATTTTCCACTTTTGAAGACTGTTGCATAGTATCACATTGTTAAATTTTTGGAGGTTGAATAATTTTTGCATTTCTTAAATATACTGTAATTGACCATATTATTTTTCTTACACTTTCAGGACTTTTAAAGCTAAGTTTATAGCTGAAGTTGACTTATTTTTCCTTGCATTTACTTATGAGATTTTGATAGTTAAGTTCCAGACTCATCCTGAATTGGAGCATGTGGACACAAAGGGAGGCAAGGGGAGGAGAAGAATTCTTGCTTGACTCATGATGTGATGGCAAGCGAGCGTCAGCTTTTACTAAACTTGGCAGGTGTTTAAAACAAACTCTTTCTTTACCTCATGGAGTGCTTCTGTGGACTTCTGAAGACCCCTCAGCATTGGAAATTTCTCCCCTTGCAATTCCTGTGACGAGGCAAAATGTATCTTTATTTCTGTGGATCATTTACTCTTTCCTCAGTTTCTGATTATCCAGTGATGACTCTAAGTTCTTATTGTTTTGCACTGAATTGCCAGAGAATCCTTGGAATAATAATGATTAAGAACCGCTGCCTACAGAGAACCAAGATAAATTTTTGAGGCTGAATAATATGCAAGATATATTTTATTCTCCTGAAGATTAATCAAGCATTCTTTTAGTTTTCATTAGATCTCAAGTTCTGCATTTTAATGTAACAGGGATTTGTATTTGGAGAAGTGTGCTTAGATACAGTAAAAAAAATCACAAAAGCCAGGCATGGTGGCATGCTCTACTGGGCTCATTCTTCCTGCTTTAGCCTTTCCAGGAGGGATGGCACCAAGTTCAAGAGTACCTGGGAGGCAGAGGCAGGGAGATTGTTTGAGCCCAGTAGTTTGAGGCTGTAATGCAGTATGATCTTGCTTATGAATAGCTACTACCCTCTAGCCTGGGCAATATAGCAAGACCCCATCTCTAAAAAATTAAAATAATAAAATAACAATACTATGGTATACCTTCTTACTCCATTTAAACCTTTCTTTAGTTTAATTCAATTCAGTATTGTTTACTACATAATAAGATGCTCCAACCCTCCTTCTCCCACAATTCTCTACTTTTGAGAGAATTCCAGTCTATGTGGAGCACATGCTTTCTTCAAATTTTCACGTTTTACTTTCAATCACACTGTTCAGGGAATAATTCTAATGACTTTCACATAATCAAAAAGGGTGGCTGAGGCATGCTTAAGAAAAAATGCTAGCGGCCAGGCGCGCTGGCTTAAGCCTGTAATCCCAATACTTTGGGAGGCCAAGGCCGGAGGATCACAAGGTCAGGAGATCAAGACCATACTGGATAACAGTGAAACTCCATCTCTACTGAAAGTACAAAAATATTAGCTGGGCGTGGTGGCGGGTGCCTGTAGTCCCAGCTACTCGGGGAGCTGAAGCAGAAGAATGCTGTGAACCCGGGAGGCAGAGCTTGCAGTGAGTGGAGATCGCGCCACTGCACTCCAGCCTGGGCGACAGAGCGAGACTCCATCTCAAAAAAAAAAAAAAAAAAAAAGTTGGCAAGGCAGTTGGTGAGAAATGCTTTTATACAAAAGTTTTAAAAGAGGAAAGAAAAGGGGAAAAAGGCCTTGAGTGCTGAGAGAGAAAAGAGAATAATTTTTGATAGTGGGAGTAGGCTTTTTGTATGAGATTTATGTGCTTTGTTTCTTTGATTACATGAAACAATATAGCAGGCAGATAAAACAGATTAAACAAATGCAGGACGTTAGAATGCGATGGGCATATTTAGAGAAGAATGAGACCAGGTATGGTTACGGTGTATTACTAAGTGTTTATTATTGTACAGAGGCAATTTATGGAACGTCTTATTTTCCTTTGAGTAGTTCTAGGAAGCTACTAGGGATTCCTTTGGTTTAGTTTTCCAACAATTTTTTTGTTTAATGCTAGACATGATACATCCATTTCAACGGTTGGGTATGTAGGGATAAGGTTAAAACTTGCTTATTTTTTACCAGGAGCTTTGTTGGCTCCAAAACCACTCCTTGTAAATCTTCCAACTCAACCTTCTGTACTCTTTCAAAAATAACTCCTGTCAAAAATAAAATAAAATGAAAATTAAAAAATAAAGATTACTTTTTATTCACAGATATTGTCACCATTACTAATTTTTGTATCTTAGATAATTTACCATCCTCAAAAAAGGCAAATAGTTCTGGAGTATTTGGAGAGTGGCTGCATTTCTTAACTCATCCCCAGGTCCTCTTTAGCTCCTGGGAGTCAATACTTTTCCTGTGGAACTTGATTGCCATCTCCACTCTGGGGAGAAAGTCTTTCTTTAAGCAGGTACTCTTGGAGAGTTTGAAGTATTGATTTATATGTACAAATATTTTCTGAAGGTGCAAAAAGAGAATCTCAGTTTTTAAAACAATAAATAGATATCTAGGCACACCCAGGAGTGAGGGCAATTTCAGGAAGTCTTGGTGAGAATTTTAAAAATATTTGATAGAAAACTGACTGCTGTTGTTCATGAAAGTGTTCTAGGACTTCTATTGCACCTACATATGTTACTTGGTGACATAAGTGTAAATATCATAAAAATGAGATTTAAAAATATTTATTCATTTATTTACATGTGATTATTATTCAATAGATGAACTTGATACATATCAAATAGGCATTTAAAGGAAACCAAATATAAATATTAGATAATCATGCAATGTAATAACAACAAACATAATAATAATAAGGCACTTTCTTATCAATACAGCAATTAGTCTGTTTAAGAAAACAAATCGAAATTCAAAACCCGACAGTAAATAGGCAGCTAAAAGGCAGCAAAATTTAGAATCCTCATCATATAGTAAGCACATAAAATGAACATGTAATCATTTGTTTTTGTTTTTGTTTTTTTTGAGACGGAGTCTCGCTCTGTCTCCCAGGCTGGAGTGCAGTGGCCGGATCTCAGCTCACTGCAAGCTCCGCCTCCCGGGTTTACCGGGAGTCTCGCTCTGTCTCCCAGGCTGGAGTGCAGTGGCCGGATCTCAGCTCACTGCAAGCTCCGCCTCCCGGGTTTACGCCATTCTCCTGCCTCAGCCTCCCCAGTAGCTGGGACTACAGGCGCCCACCACCACCCCCGGCTAGTTTTTTGTATTTTTTCAGTAGAGACGGGGTTTCACCGGGTTAGCCAGGATGGTCTCGATCTCATGACCTCGTGATTCGCCCGTCTTGGCCTCCCAAAGTGCTGGGATTACAGGCTTGAGCCACCGCGCCCGGCCGAACATGTAATCATTTGAACAGTATTTATCCTCTAAACTAAATTTGAATCTGCAGTTGCATCTCTGGCTGATAAAAAAATGAAGGCATTTTTTTTTCTGGTTTCTATGGAAACCTGTACTTTGATTACTGATGGGTTTTGATTGTATCATTTTGAGTCCCATAGGTACAATGTTTGAAGAAAAAAATAAGAGCAGGAGGAGAGGCCTGCAAAGTTGTCAGAAACATTTCCTCAAATACTAATTTTTTTTCAGGAATCATAGATCTGAGAGATGCTAGAAGACATTCCAAATTAAATTTTAGCTTCATTCAATAGTCACTGAGTGCCTGCTAGGTGCCAAACACTGTCCCAGTGGCTACAGCAGCAAACAAAAAGATAAAATTTAATAGCTTTAGAAATAACTTTACTAAGAAACTTAAGTCGTATTCATACAGCCAACAGACACATGAAAAAATGCTCATCATCACTGGC
>NW_022294970.1:0-11150 GCF_002776525.5 Piliocolobus tephrosceles
CCATAATATCCTATTGCACATTCCAAGAAAACAGTGTTATCAAACTGTTCAATGAAAAGAATGGTGTAGCTCTGTGAGATGAATTCACACATCAAAAGCAGTTTCTCAGAAAGTTTGTTTCCAGTTTTTATCTGAGGATATTTCCTTTGTCACCATAGGCCTCAATGTGATCCAAAACATCCCTTCTCAGATTTCGCATAACAGTGCAATGAAACTGCTCCATGAAAAGAATCATGTAACACTGTGAGATGAATTCATAAACCACAAAGCAGTTTCTCATAAAGCTTCTTTCTAGTTTTTATCTGAGGATATTTCCTTTTTCACTATATGCCCCAATGTGCTCTCAAATATCCCTTTGCAGGTTCCACAAAAACAGTGTTAGCTAACTGTTTCATGAAAAGAAAGATGTAACTCTGTGAGATGAATTAACATGTCAAAAATAACTTTATCAGGAAGTTTCTTTCTAGATTTTATCTGAGGATATTTCCTTTGTCACCATAGGCTTCAATGTGAACCAAAATATCCCTTCTAAGATTCCACAACAACAGTGCTACCAAACTGATCCATGAAAAGAATCGTGTAAATCCAGGAGATGAATTAAAACATCACAAAGCAGTTTCTCTGAAAGCTTCTATCTAGTTTTTATATGATTATATTTCCTTTGTCACACCAAGCTTCAAGGCACTCCGAAATATCCCATTGCAGATTCCAAGAAAACAGTGTTTGAAAACTGCTCACTGAAAATAACAGTGTAACTCTGAGTTGAATTCACACATCACAAAGCTGTTTCTCAGAAAGCTTCTTTCCAGTTTTTTCTGAGGATAATTCCTTTTTCACCTTAGGACTCAAAGCACTCGAAATATCCCTTTGCAAATTCCACAAAAACAATCATAGCAAACTGCCCCATGAAAAGAAAGGTGTAACTCTGTGAGATGAATTCACACATCATGAAGAAGTTTCTCAGAAAGCTTCTTTCTAGTTTTTATCTGAGAATATATCCTTTGTCACCATAGGCTTTAAGGCAATCCAAAATATCCCTTCTCAGATCCCCCAAAAACAGTGCAACCAAACTGCTGCATGAAAAGTATCATGTACCTCTGTGAGATGGATTCACACATCACAAAGCAGTTTCTCAACAAGCCTCTTTCTAGCTTTTTTTCTGAGGATATTTCTTTTATCATCATAAGCTTCAATGTGCTCTAAAACATCCCACTGCAGATTCCAAGAAAACAGTGTGAGCAAACTGCTCAGTGAAAAGACCAGTGTAAGTCTGTGGAATGAGTTCATACGTCACAAAGCAGTTTTTTGGAAAGCTTCCTTTTGGTTTTTATCTGATTATACTTTCTTTGCCACCATTGACTTCAAGCACTCCCAAATATCCTATTGCAGATTCCACAAAAACAGTGTTATCAAAGTGCTCAATGAAAAGAATGGTGTAAGTTTGTGAGATGAATTCACACTTCACAAAAAACGTTCTCAGAAAGTCTCTTTCTAGATTTTATCTGAGTATCTTTGCTTTGTCAACACAGGTATCAATGTGATCGAAAATATACTTTCTCAGTTTCCCCTAAAACAGTGATACCAAAATGATCCATTTAAAGAATCATGTAACTCTGTGAGATGAATTAACACATCACAAAGTGGTTTCTCACAAAGCTTCTTTCTTATTTTTATGTGAAGATACTGCCTTGGTTACCATAAGCTTCAATGCACTGAGAAATATTCCATTGCAGATTTCAAGAAAATAGTGTCAGCAGACTGCTAACTTAAAAGAACATTGTGATTCTGTGAGATGAACTCACATATTACAAAGAGGTTTCTCAGGAACATTCTTTCCAGTATTTATCTAAGGATATTTCCGTATTCGCCATAGGCCTCAATGTGTTCCCAAACATCCCTTTGCAGATTCCACGAAAACAGTGTTAGCAAACTGCTCCATGAAAAGAAAGGTGCAACACTGTGAGATGAATTCCAACATCACAAAGTAGCCTCTCAGAAAACTTCTTTATAATTTTTATCAGAGTATATTTCCTTTGTCACCACAGGCTTTAATGTGATCCAAAATATCTCTTCTCAGATTCCCCCAAAACAGTGATACCAAACTGCGCTTTGAAAAAAATCATGTAACTCTTTGAGTTGAATTCCCAAATCATAAAGCAGTTTCTCAGAAAGCTTCTTTCCAGTTTTTGTCTGAGGTATTTCCTTTGTCACCATAAGCTTCAATGTGCTCCAAATATCCCATTGCAGATTCCAAGAAAATAGTATTAGCACACTGCTCAATGAAAAGAACAGTGTAACTCTGTGAAATGAATTCACACATAACAAAGAAGTTTCTCAGAAAGCTTCTTTCTAGTTTTTATCTGAGGATAATTCCTTTTTAACCATAGACATCAATGCGCTCCAAAATATCCCTTTGCATATCCCACAAAAATAGTGTTAGCAAACTGCTTCATGAAAAGAAAGGTGTAACTCTTGAGGTGAATTCGCACATCACAAGGAACTTTCTCAGAAAGCTTCTTTCTAGTTTTGATCTGAGGATATTACCTTTGTCACCATAGGCTTCAATGTGCTCCCAATTATCCTATTGCACATTCCAAGAAAACAGTGTTATCAAACTGCTCAATGAAGAGAACGGTGTAACTCTGTGAGATGAATTCACACATGAAAAGCAGTTTCTCAGAAAGCTTCTTTCCAGTTTTTATCTGAGGATATTTCCTTTGTCACCTTAGGCTTCAATGTGATCCAAAACATCCATTCTCAGATTTCGCATAAACAGTGCTACCAAACTGCTCTATGAAAAGGGTCATGTAATACAGTGAGATGAATTCATAAACCGAAAGCAGTTTCTCAGAAAGCTTCTTGATAATTTTTATCTGAGTATAATTATTTTGTCACCATAGGATTCAATGCGATCCAAAATATCCAATCACAGATTCCTGAAAAACAGTGCTACCAAACTGTTCCATGAAAGGAATAATGTAACTCTGTGATATGAATTCAGAAATCATGAAGCAGTTTCTCAGAAAGCTTCCTTCTAGTTTTTGTTTGAGGATATTTTCTTTGTCACCATAAGCTTCAATGGACTCTGAAATATCCCATTGCAGATTCCAAGAAAACACTGTAAGCAGACTTCTAAATGAAAAAAAAAAAAACAGTGTAACTCTGTTAAATGAGTACACACATCACAAAGCAGTGTCTCAAAAAGCTTCTTTCTAGTTTTTATCTGAGGATATTTCCCGTTTTCACCATAGGCCTCAATGTGCTCCAAAATATCCCTTTGCAGATTACATGAAAACAGTGTCAGCAAACTGCTCCATGAGAGAAAGGGGTAACACTGTGAGATGGATTCCCACATCATGAACAAGTTTCTCAGAAAGCTTCTTTATAATTTTCATCTGTGGATATTTCCACTGTCACCATAGGCTTCAAGGCAATCCAAAATATCCCTTTTCAGATTCCCCCCAAAAATTACTACTAAACTGCTCCATGAAAGGAATCGTGTAATCTGTGAGATGAATTCAGAAATCACAAAGCAGTTTCTCAGAAAGCTTTTCTCTAGTTTTTTTTCTGAGGATATTCTCTTTGTCACCATAAGATTCAATGCAGTCCAAAATATCCTTTTGCAGATTCCAAGAAAACAGTGTTAGCAAACTGGTCAATGAAAAGAGGAGTGCAATTCTGTGAGTTGAATTGACGCAACACAACACAGTTTCTCAGAAAGTTTCCTTTTCCTTTTTGTCTGAGGATATTTCCTTTGTCACCACAGGCTTCATTGCACTCCCAAATATCCTATTACAGATTCCATAAGAAAAGTGTCATCAAACTGCTCATTGAAAAGAATGGTGTAGCTCTGTGAGATGAATCCACATCATGAAGCAGGTTTTCAGAAAACTTCATTTTCTTTTTTGTCTGAGGATATTTCCTTTTCCACTATAGGCCTCAAAGCACTCCAAAATGTCCCTTTGCAGATTTCACGAAAACAGTGTTAGAAGCTGTCGTATAAAAAGTAGGTGTACCTCTTTGAGATGCATTCACAGATCACAAAGAATTTTGTCATAATGCTTCTTACCAGTTTTTATCTGAGGACAGTTTCTTAGTCACCATAGACTTCAATGGGATCCAAACAATCCCTTCTCAGATTCCCCAAAAACAGTGCAAAAAAACTGACCCACAAAAAATGTCTTGTAACACAGTGAGATGAATGAACACATCACAAAGCAATTTCTGCCAAAGCTTATTTCTAGTTTTAATATGAGGATATTTCCTTTGTCACCAAAAACTTCAATGTGCTCCAAAATATCCCATTGCAGATTGCAAGAAAACAGTGTTAGCAAACAGCTCAATGAGAAAAGCAGTGTAATCCTGTGAGATGAATTCACACATCACAAAGCAGTTCCTCAGAAAGTTTCTTTTTGGTTTTTATCTGAGTATATTTCCTCTCTCACCATAGGCTTCAATGTTCTCCAAAATATCTTATTGCAGAATCCAGAAAAACTGGTTATCAAACTGCTCAATGAAAAGAATGGTGTAACTCTTTAATATGAATTCACACATCAAAAAACAGTTTCTCAGAAAGCTTCTTTCTCGTTTTTATCTGAGGATATTTCTTTTTCCATGATAGGCCTCCATGTGCTCCCAAATATCCCTTTGCAGATTCCACACAAACAGTGTTACCAGACTGCTCCATGAAAACAAAGGTGCAACTCTGTGAGATGAATTCAAACATCAAAAAGAACTTTCTCAGAAAGCTTTATTATAGTTTTTATCTGAGGATATTTCCTTTCTCATCAAAGGCTTCAATGCGATCCAAAATATCCCTTCTCAGATTCCCTACAAACAGTGCTATCAATCTGTTCCATGAAAAGAATCATATAACTCTGTGAGATGTATTCACAAATAAGAAAGCAGTTTCTAGAAAGTATCTTTCTACTTTTTGTCTGAGGATATTTCCCTTTTCACAATAAGTTTCAATGCGCTCCAAAATATCTCATTGCAGATTCCAAGAAAACAGTGTTAACAAACTGCCCAATGAAAGGAAGAGTGTAACTATGTGAATTGAATCCACACATCACAAAGCAGTTTCTCAGAAAGCTTCTTTTTGGTATGTCTCTGAGGATATTTTCCTTGTCATCATAGGCATCAATGCACTCCAAATATCTTATTGCAGATTCCACAAAACCAGTGTTATCAGACTGCTCAATGAAAATGAAAAGTACAGTGTAACTCTGTGAGATCAATTCACACATCACAAAGCAGTTTCTCAGAAAGTTTCTTTTTGGTTTTCCTATGAAGATATTTCCTTTTTCACTATAGGCCGCAGTGCCCTCCCAAATATCCCTTTGCAGATTCCATGCAAACAGTGTTACCAGACTGCTCCATGAAAAAAAAGTTGCAACTCTGTGAGATGAACTCACACATCACAAAGAACTTTCTCAGAAATCTTCCTTCTATTTATTATCTGAGGATATTTCCTTTGTCACCATAGGTGTCAATGTGATACAAAATAAACCTTCTCAGATTCCCCCAAGAACAGTTCTTCCAAAATGATCCAAGAAGAAAAGAATACTGTAACCCTGTGACATGAATTCATAAATCAGAAAGCAGTTTCTTAGAAACCTTCTTTCTAGGTTTTCTCTGAGGATATATCTTTGTCACCATCATATTCAATTCACTCCAAAATGTCACATTGCAGATTCAGAGAAAACAGTGTTAGCAAACTGCTCAGTGAAGACAACAGTGTAACTCTGTGAAGTGAATTCACACATCCCAAACCTGTTTCTCAGAAAGCTTCTTTCTAGCTTATATCTGAGAATATTTTCTTTTTCACCACATTCCTCAGAGTGCTCCCGAATATCCCATTGCAGATTCCAAGACAAAAGTGTTAGCAAACTTCACAATGAAAAGAATAGTGTAACTCTGTGAGATGAATTCACACATCACAGAGCAGTTTCTAGAAAGCTTCCTTTTGGTGTTAATCTGAGGATATTTCGTTTGTCAATGTAGGCTTCAAAGTGCCTCCAAATATAGTATTACAGATTCCACGAAAACAGTGTTATCAAACTGCTGATTGAAAAGAACTGTGTAACTCTGTAAGATAATTCACACATCACAAAGCAGTTACTCAGAAAGCTTATGTCTAGTTCTTACTGAGAATATTTTCTTTTTCACTAGAGGACTCAATGCGCACTCAAATATCATACCGCAGATTCCACGAGAAGAATGTTATCAAACTGCTCAATGAAAACAATGGTGTAACACTGTAAGATGAATTCACATATTGCAAAGCAGGTTCTCAGAAAGCTTCTTTCGAGTTTTAATCTGAGGATATTTCTTTTGTCACCACAGGCTTCAATATGATCCAAAATATCCCCTCTCAGATTCCCAAAAAAACAGTGCTACTAAACTGCTCCATGAAAAGAATGGTGTAACTCTGTGAGATGAATTCCCACATCATCAAACTAATTCTCAGGAAGTTTCTTTCTAGTTTTTATCTGAGGATATTTTCTCTTTCACCATATTCCTCAATCTGTTCCCAAGTATACCATTGCAGATTACACCAAAAAAGTGTTAGCAAAGTTCTCAATGAAAGAACACTGTAACTCTGTGAGGTGGATTCACACATCATGAAGAAGTTTCTCGTAAAGCTTCTTTCTAGTTTTAATCTGAGGATATTTCCTTTGTCACCATAAGCTTCAATGTGATCCAAAATATCCCCTCTCAGATTCCCCAAAAACAGTACTACTAAACTGCCCCCCAAAAAAGAATGGTGTATCTCTGTGAGATGAATTCCCGAATCAGAATGCTGTTTCTCAGAAAGCTTCTTTCTAATTTTTATCTTAGGATATTTTCTTTTTAACCATATTCCTCAATGCATTCTGGAATATCCCATTGCAGATTCTACAATGAAAGGGTTAGGAAACTTCTCAATGAAAAGAACAGTGAAACTCTGTGAGATGAATTCACACATCACAAAGCAGTTTCAAAGAAACCTTCTTACGGCTTTTTATCTGAGGATATTTCCTTTGTCACCATAGGCTTCAATACGCTACCAAATACCCTGTTGCAGATTCCATGAACAGTGTAATCAAACTGCGCAATTAAAAGAATGGTGTAACTCTGTGAGATGAATTCACATATCATGAAGCAGTTTCTCATAAAACTTCTTTCAAATTTTTATCTGAGGATATTTCCTTTTTCACAATATGCCTCAATACGCTACAAAATACCCCTTTGTAGATGCCACAAAAACCGTGTTAGTGAACTGCTCCATGAGAAGAAAGGTGTAACTCTGTGAGGTGAACACACACTTCATAGAGAACTTTCCCAGAAATCTTCTCTCTGGTTTTTATCTGAGGATATTTCCTTCGTCACTATAGGTGTCAATGTCATACAAAATATCCCTTATCAGATTCCCCAAAAACTGTTCTACCAAACTGAGCCATGAAAAAGAAGCTGTAACTGTGTGAGATGAATTCACAAATCAGAAAGCAGTTTCTCAGAAACATTCTTTCTAGCTTTTATCTGAGGATATTTCCTTTTTAACCCTAGGCCTCAATACGCTCATGAATATCCCTTTGCAGATTCCATGGAAACAGTGTTAGCAAACTTCTCCATGAAAAGAAAGGTGTAAATCTGTGAGATAAATTTACACATCACAATGCAGTTTCTCAGAAAGCTTCTTTTTAGATTTTGTCTGAGGATATTTCCTCTGTCACCATAGGCTTCTATGTGATCCAAAATATCCCTTCTCAGATTCCCCAAAAACAGTGCTAGCAAACTGCTCCATGAAAAGAATGGTGTAACTCTGTGAGATGAATTCACACATCACAATGCAGTTTCTCAGAAACGTTCTATCTAATTTTCACCTGAGGATATTTCCTTTTTCACCAGAGGCCTCAACTCTCTCCCAAATATCCCTTTGTAGATTCCAAAAAAATAGTGTTAGCAAACTGCTCCATGGAAAGAAAGGTGTTACTCTGTGAGATGACTACACGAATCACAAGGAATTTTCTCACAAATCTTCTTTCTACTTTTCATCTGAGGATATTTCCTCTGTCACCATAGACTTCACTGAAATCCAAAATATCCCTTCTCAAATTCGCCATAAACAGTGCTATCAAACTGATCCATGAAAAGAATCATGTAACTCTGTGAGATGAATTAGCACATCACAAAGTGCTTTCTCAGAAATCTTCTTTCTAGTCTTTATATGAGGATGTTTCCTTTGTCAAATTAAACTTCAAACCACTCCACAATATCCCATTGCAGATTCCAAGAAAACAGAGTTAGCAAACTGCTTAAACAAAAGAACAGTGCAACTCTGTGTGATGAATTCACACATCACAATGCAGTTTCTCAGAAAGATTCTGTTTTTTATCTGAGGATATTTCCTTTTTCACCATAGGCCTCAATGCGCTCCCAAATATCCATTTACAGATTCCACGAAAAGAGTGTGATCAAACAGCTCAATGAAAAGAATGGTGTAACTTTATGAGTTGAATTCACAAATAAAAAGCAATTTCTCAGAAAGCTTCTGTCTAGTTTTTGTATGTGGATATTTCCTTTGTCACCATAAGCTTCAATGCTCTCCAAAATGTCCCCATACAGATTCCAAGAAAACAGTGTTGTCAAACAGATCAATGAAAAGAACAGTGTAACTTTGTGAGATGAGCTCACAAATCACAAAGCAGTTTCTCAGAAAGTTTCTTTTTGTTTTTATCTGAGGATGTTTCCTTTGTAACCATAGGCTTCAATATGCTCCCATATATACTATTGCAGACTCCTCGAAAACAGTGTTATTAAACAGCTTAATGAAAAGAACAGTGTAACTCTGTGAGATGAATTCACACATCACAAAGCAGTTTCTCAGGAAGCTTCTTTCTAGTTTTTCTCTGAGGATATTTCCTTTTTCACTATAGACCTCAATGCACTCCCAAATATCCCTTCGCAGATTGCATGAAAACAGTGTTCGCAAACTGCTCAATGAACAGTGCAGTGTAACTGTGTGAGATTAATTTACACATCAGAATGCAGTTTCTCAGAAAGCTTCTTTCTAGCTTTTATCTGAGGATATTCAGTTTTCCTCCATGGCCCTGAAAGACCCTCCAAATATCCCTTTCCAGATTCCATGAAAATAGTGTTAGCAAATGGCTCCATGTAAAGAAAAGTGTAACTCTGTGAGATGAATTCACACATCACAGAGAACATTCTCAGAAACCTTCTTTCTAGTTTTTATCTGAGGATATTTCCTTTGTCAAGATAGGCTTCAATGTGATCCAAAATAGTCCTTGTCAGATTCCCCAAAAACTGTGTTACCAAACTGATTCATGAATAGAATTCTGTAACTCTGTGAGATGGATTAACACATCACAAAGTGATTTCTCAGAAAGGTTCTTTCTTCTTTTTCTATTAGCATATTTCCTATGACAACATAAGCTTCAATGCACTCCAAAAAGTCCCATTGCAGATTCATAGAAAACAGTGTGAGCACACTGCTCAATAAAAAGAACACTATGACACGCTGGGATGAATTCACACATCACAACAGTTTCTCGGAAATCGTCTTTTTGGTTTTTATCTCAAGATATTTCCTTTGTCATCATAGGCTTCAATGCGCTCTCAAATATCCTGTTGGAGATTCCACAAAAACCGTGTTAGTAAAGTGCTCCATGAAAAGAAAGGTGTTACTCTGTGAGTTGAATTCACACATCACAAAGCAGTTTCTCAGAAAGCCTCTTTCCACTTTTTCTGAGGGTATTTCCTATGTTACCATAAGCTTCAATGCACTCCAAAATATCCCATTGCAGTTTGCATGAAAAAGAGTGTTATCAAACTGCTCAATGAAAAGAATGGTGTAACTCCATGAGATGAATTCACAAATCACAAACCAGTTTCTAAGAAAGCTTCTTTCTATATTTTGTCTAAGGATATTTCATTTTTCACCTTAGGCCTCAATGCACTCACGAATGTCCCATTGCAGATTCCACGAAAAAAGTGTTAGCAGGACGGGCATGGTGGCTGAAGCCTGAAATACCAGCACTTTGGGAGGCCGAGGTGGGTGGATCACGAGGTCAGGAGATTGAGACCATCCTGGCTAACATGGTGAAACCCCGTCTCTACTAAAAAATACAAAAAACTAGCCAGGCGAGGTGGCAGGCCCCTATAGTCCCAGCTACTCTGGAGGCTGAGGCAGGAGAATGGCACAAACCCGGGAGGCGGAGCTTGCAGTGAGCTGAGATCTGGCCACTGCACTCCAGCACGCGTGACAGAGTGAGACTCCGTCTTAAAAAAAAAAAAAAGTGTTAGGAAACTTCTCAATGAAAAGAACAATGTAGCTCTGTGAGAAGAATTTACACATCACAAACCAGTTTAACGGAAATATTCTTTTTGGTTTTTATCAGAGGACAATTCCTTTTTCATCATAATCCTCCATGCGCACCCAAATATTCCTTTGCAGATTCCTTGAAAACACTGTTAGCAAACTGCTCCATGAAAAGAAAGGTGTAACTTTATGAGGTGAATTCACACATCAGAAAGTACTTTCTCAGAAAGATCCTTTCTAGTTTTTATCTGAGGATATTTCCCTTGTCACCATAGGATTTGATGCGATCCAAAATATCCCTTCTCAGATTTCCCAAAAACAGTGCTACCAAACTGATCCAAGAAATGTATCATGTAACTCTTTGAGATGAATTAACACATCAGAGAGTGGTTCCTCAGGAAGCTTCTTTCCAGTTTGTATCTGATTATATTTCCCTTGTCACAAAAAGCTGCAATGTGCTCTGAAATACCAGATTGCAGATTCCAAGAAAAGAGTGTTAGCAAACTGCTCAATGAAAAGAACAGTGTAACTCTGTGAGTTGAATTCACACATCACAAAACAGTTTCTCAGAAAGCTTCTTTTTGTTTTTTGTCTAAGGAAATTTCCTTTGTCACAATACACTTCAATGCACTCCCAAATAACCTATTACAGATTCTTTGAAAATAGTGTTAGCAAACTGCTGCAAGAAAAGAATCATGCAAGTCTGTGAGATGAATTCACACATCACAGAGCAGTTTCTCATTAAGCTTATTTCTACTTTTTAACTGAGATTATTTCCTTTATCACCATAGGCTTCAATGCAATTCAAAATATCCCTTCTCAGATTCCC
>NW_022294971.1:0-1035 GCF_002776525.5 Piliocolobus tephrosceles
ATTTAGGCCAGACGCCAAGGCCTCGAGGTATACAGAACCTTCCCCGGTCTCGGGGCCCATGAAATCAGGATGATTTTAGGTAGGATGGTGGAATGAGGGGAGTGTGACCTTTGGCCTCCTTTCTTTCCCTTTTCTTTTCATGGGTCAGGTGTGCTCTATCAGAAGGCTTCCCCTTTCTGTTGGACAGAGTCCTGGAAAAAAAAATGAGCCCTGCTGAGAAAGATGCTCCACTAGGAGAAAGGAGTCACCTTTTTCAGGGGCATGATCCCCAGAATCCCCATGAGAAATCCAGATGCCATTGTTTTACACAGGATGTTGGAGTTTCTTTTCTCTTTATCCGGGACCTTGGCATCGGTGTTCTGTAATGCCCATAACTGATTTTGAGGTGAGTCCACTTGATAACCTGTCTGCGTGTCATACTCATTCCACTGCAATTCACACACATGTCACACCGAAACACTCTGAATGATCATATTTATGTGCTTGAACAGTGTTGCACCCAGGATTCTGTGATTCTACAGAGTCCTGAGTTCTGTCCTGGACATCTCTACTCTTGGGTAGGTCAACTTTGATCACTGTACCTAATGATAAATGTACCATTAAATCTAATCAGCAAATACACTAAAGGAAGGGGCTATTCTCCACAGTCGCTTCACTCTGGTAGGTCAACTTTAATAACTGTACCTAAGAAAAAATGGATCTGTGATGATTCCACATCAAAGAACCTGTCGATTTTTTGCCATTTGAATGAATTATGCTAACATTTAAATAGAGTTTAAAACCCCAGATTTCCCATGAAATCTAATCAGCAGATACACAAAAGGAAGGGGCCATTCTCCAAAATCGTTTCCACTGATACACCACCACCAATAAACAAGTCTCATTGCAGGAAAGGGATACTGCTTCCAAGGATCCAGTTTACACAGTTGGACGATTGACCCAGAATCTCCTCAATGCCATTATTTTACACCCCAACTGAGATTTATTTCAGGGTTTTCTAATTTTATTTCAGCTGAATACACACACTCCTGTGTT
>NW_022294972.1:0-1136 GCF_002776525.5 Piliocolobus tephrosceles
TTCAACTGAGGTACTGGGGTCATCTCACTCGGGAGTGCCGGACAATCAGTGCTGGTCAGCTGCTGCAGCCCGACCAGCGAGAGCTGAAGCAGGGCGAGGCATCGCCTCACCTGGGAAGCGCGAGGGGGAAGGGAGTCCCTTTTCCTAGCCAGGGGAACTGAGACACACAACACCTGGAAAATCGGGTAACTCCCACCCCAATACTGCGCTGTAACACCGGCACACCGGAGATTGTATCCCACACCTGGCTGGGAGGGTCCCACGCCCACGGAGCCTCTCTCCTTGCTAACACAGCAGTCTGCGGCAATCTAACCGCAAGGCAGCAGCGAGGCTGGGGGAGGGGCGCCCGCCATCGCTGAGGCTTAAGTAGGTAACTAAAGCCGCTGGGAAGCTGGAACTGGGTGGAGCTCACAGCAGCTCAAGGAAACCTGCCTGTCTCTGTAGACTGCGCCTCTGGGGACAGGGCTCAGCTAAAGAAGCCTGTGAAACGCGAACGACTCTGTCTGACAGCTTTGAAGAGAGCAGGGGATCTCCCAACACGGAGGTTGAGATCTGAGAAGGGGCAGTCTGCCTGCTCAAGTGAGTCACTGACCCCTGAGTAGCCTAACTGGGAGACATCCCCCACTAGGGGCAGTCTGACACCCCACACCTCACAGGGTGGAGTACACCCCTGAGAGGAAGCTTCCAAAGCAAGAATCAGACAGGTGCACTCGCTGTTCAGCAATATTCTATCTTCTGCAACCTCTGCTGCTGATACCCAGGCAAACAGGGTCTGGAGTGGACCTCAAGCAATCTCCAACAGACCTATAGCTGAGGGTCCTGACAGTCAGAAGGAAACCTATCAAACAGGAAGGACACCTAAATCAAAACCCCATCAGTACGTCACCATCATCAAAGACCAGTGACAGATAAAACCACAAAGATGGGGAAAAAGCAGGGCAGAAAAGCTGGAAATTCAAAAAATAAGAGCGCATCTCCTCCTGCAAAGGAGCACAGCCCATCACCAGCAACGGATCAAAGCTGGTCAGAGAATGATTTTGATGAGATGAGAGAAGAAGGCTTCAGTCCATCAAACCTCTCAGAGCTAAAGGAGGAATTACGTACCCAGCGCAAAGAAACTAAAAATCTTGAAAAAA
>NW_022294973.1:0-5762 GCF_002776525.5 Piliocolobus tephrosceles
AAAAAAAAAAAAAAAAAAAAAAAAAAAAAAAAAAAAAAAAAAAAAGAGGAGGAGAGACTTCTCCCTAACTCATTCTATTAGGCCAGCATCATCCTGATACCAAAATGTGGCAGAGATCCAACAACAACAAAAAAGAAAACTTCAAGCCAATATTCTTGATGAACATTAATGCAAAAATCTTCGACAACATGCTGGCAAGCCGAATCCAGCAGCACATCAAAGAGCTTATCCTCATAATCAAGTAGACTTCATCCCCAGTATGCAACATTTGCTCAACATATGTAAATTAATAAATGTGCCTCATTATATAAACAGAACTAAAGACAAAAAACCACATGATTATCTCAGTAGATGCAGAAAGGGCTTTTGATAAAATTCAACATCTATTCATGTTTAAAACTCTCAATAACAGTTTAGTGAAGGAATAGACCCCAAAGTGCTGGGATTACAGGTGTCAGCCACCACGCCTGGCCACTACCACTGACATTCTTCACAGAACTAGAAAAAACTATTTTAAAATTCACCTGGAACCAAAAAAGAGCCTGAACAGCCAAGGCAATCCTAAACACAAGGAACAAAGCTGGAGGCATTACACTACCTGATTTTTTTTTTTTTTTTTTGAGATGGAGTCTCACCCTGTCATCCAGGCTGGGGTGCAATGGTGAGATCTCAGCTCACTGCAACCTCTGCCTCCTGAGTTCAAGTGATTCTTCTTTTCTCAGCCTTCTCAGTAGCTGGGATTACAGGCACGTGCCACCACACCCAGCTAAATTTTTTGTATCTTTAGTAGAGACGGGGTTTCACCTTGTTGACCAGACTGGCCTCAAACTCTTGACCTCATGATCCACCTGCCTCTGCCTCCCAAAGTGCTGGGATTACAGGTGTGAGCCACCATGTCCAGCGTATGCTACCTGATTTCAACTACATTTCAAGTCTACAGTAACCAAAACAGCATGGTACTGGTACAAAAACAGACATAAAGACCAATGGGACAGAACAGAGAACCCAGAAATAAGACCACACACCTACAGCTATGATCGTTGACAAACCTGACAAAAACAAGCAATGGGGAAAGGATTCCCTATTCATAAATGGTGATGGGATAACTGGCTAGCCATATGCAGAAGATGAAAACTGAACCCCTTTCTTACACCATATACCAAAATCACCTCAAAATGGATTAAAGACTTAAATTTAAGATCCAAAACTGTGGCCGGGCACGGTGGCTCAAGCCTGTAATCCCAGCACTTTGGGAGGCCGAGACGGGCGGATCACGAGGTCAGGAGATTGAGACCATCCTGGCTAACACGGTGAAACCCTGTCTCTACTAAAAAACACAAAAAACTAGCCGGGCGAGGTGGCGGGCGCCTGTAGTCCCAGCTACTCGGGAGGCTGAGTCAGGAGAATGGCGTGAACCCGGGAGGCGGAGCTTGCAGTGAGCTGAGAGCCGGCCACTGCACTCCAGCCCGGGCGACAGAGCAAGACTCCGTCTCAAAAAAAAAAAAAAAAAATCCAAAACTGTAAAAACCCTAACACAATCTAGGCGATACCATTTAGGACATTGGCATGGGCAACGATTTCACAACAAAGATGCCGAAAGCAAGTGCAGCAAAAGTAAAAATTGTCAAATGGGATCTAATTCAACTAAAGAGCTCTGCACAGCAAAAGAAACTATCAACAGAGTAAACAACCTACAGAATGGGGGAAGAGTTTTTGCAAACTATGCATCCGACAAAAGTGTAATATCTATAAGGAAGTTAAACAAATTTACAAGAAAAAACAAACCCATTAAAAAGTGGGCAAAGCATATGAACAGACACTTCTCAAAAGAAGGCATACATGCAGCCAACAAACTTGAAAAAATGCTCAACATCACTGATCATTAGAGAAATGCAAATCAAAACCACAGTGAGATGCCATTTCACACCAGTCAGAATGGCCATTATGAAAAAGTCAAAAAACAGATGCTGGCAAAGTTGTAGAGAAAAAGAAATACTTATACACTGTTGGTGGGAGTGCAAATTAGGTCAGCCATTGTGGAAGACAGTGTGGTGATTTCTTGAAGACCTACAGACAGAAATATAATTATACCCAAAGGAATACACATTATTCTATTATAAAGACATAGGCACACATGTGTTCACTGCAGCACTATTCACAATAGCAAAGACATGGAATCAACTTAAATGCCCAGCAATTATAGACTGGATAAAAAAATGTCTTACATAGATACCATGGAATACTGTGCAGCCAGACAAAGGAATACGATCATGTCCTTTGCAGAGACATGGATGGAGCTGGAAGCCATTATCCTTAGCAAACTAATGCAAAAACAGAAAACCAAATACTGCGTGTTCTCACTTATAAGTGGGAGCTAAATGATGAGAATGCATAGAGACATAGAAGGGAATAGCACACACTGGGGACTTTCAGAAAGTGGAGGCGGGGAGGAAGAAGAGGATCAGGGAAAATAACTAATGCGTACTAGGCTTAAAACCTGGATTACATAATCTGTGCACCAAACTCCCACCACACAAGTTTACCTGTAAAACAGCCTGCACTTGTATCCCTGAACTGAAAATAAAAGTTAAAAAAAAGGAACTGATCTGTGGATTTTGCCTGTTGCTGAGTAGGTCTATTTTGAGTATGCAAACCAGCACTGAGGAAATAATCACAGGGTGGTCAGGGGCCCACTGGACCTGCTGTGAGAATGGTTCATGGATGTTAGGGCTTTAGGTTTTCTATTCTTCGTAATTTAATCTTGGTAGGTTGTTTGTTTCCAGGAATTTATCCATTTCTTCCAGGTTTTCCAGTTTGTCAGTACAGAATTGTTCCTAATAGTCTCTGATGGTCTTTTGTATTTCTGCAATATCAGTTGTAATGTTTCTCTTTTCTTTCCTGGTTTTGTTTGAGTCTGTTAGAAATAAAGCTCGAAGTCACAAAGAACATGAGCACTTGAACAAAGGATTTCTCAGCAAGGCAATTTTTACTTCTGCAGAAGGGTGCTACCCGTAAGCCTGATTGCCATGACAGCACCCAGAACAAGGGAAAGCAGGGGTTTTTATTCCTAACACAAGTTGTTTCTACTATTGTGTCCTGTCTCCATTGGCTGGAGCTGGGCCTCACAATCTAAACTGATCCCAGTTGGCTAAAAACGTTAACTTTCCTAAATAAGGTAAAGGTGCAATGGGGAACAAAGGAATTCAGGGGGTCACTTATGGGAAACCAGGAAGACAATAATATTTCCAAATAAGGCAACAGCATAGGCTGCAAGCTGGGACATGTCTGGGCATGTCTGGTCAGATCCAGGCAGACTAGGAGTTAGGCCTTGGTTCGAGTACAAGAACATAGAATGTGTTTGTTTCTTTACTGTATGTAACAACTACTTGGAGCGTAATAAAGAGTTATTAGTAAATTAGAAGATTTGTTACTATGAAGAGCAAGGAAACTTAAAGAAAGCTTTTAAGGGGAACTATCTTCTTAACACTGATCATGCTAAACCAAAAAGGAAAACTTTGGAGAGGAACTTTTATTCTTTACAGTTTCCCCTTCTTGATTTTACAGTTCTTCCTCTTCAAATCTCCTTAACATATCTTGACTTTGTTGCTCTTCTTGATCAGTAAGAAGGAACAACTTATCTGAGTAAGGGGGAGGAGAATTGAAAGGGGTTTTGGTAAGAGCCCTTTCTATAAGCCTTTGCACTAGTCCACAAATGCAAGGTATAATACAACATTCTACAAGGATAAGTACACTGATTATGAGAGTCAGTGAGGTGAGAATTGAGGACATGAGTCCTTTCTGCTTACCAAACCACCTTTCCTTTAAGCTAGTGAAAGGATCATGTATTCCAGAGTTTTTAACTAGTTCATTTGATAAAGCAGTAAGACGTTGTAGTGCTTTTGTTATAGTTATTACAGATAAAAGTACAACATTGGGTTCCAATCATAACACAAACCCTGCCTTTTTCTGCTAGTATCATGTCTAGTGCTACTCTGTTTTCCCAAGTCATCTGACTGGAGGGTCCTAGTTGCACAGCTATTCACTCATAGTATCCCTTGTGCAATTAATGAATCATTGCTGATTGTAGTAAATATAATTTATCCAATCTACATTTTTTTTTCAAGATGGAGTCTCAGTCTGTCGCCCAGGCTGGAGTGCAGTGGTGTGATCTTGGCTCCCTGCCACCTCTGCCTCCCAGGTTCAAGCAACTCTCTCCTGAGTAGCTGGGATTACAGGTGCACGCCACCATGCCCAGTAAATTTTTGTATTTTTAGTAGAGACAAGGTTTCACTATGTTGGTCAAGCTGGTCTCAAACTCCTGACCTCGTGATCCGCCCGCCTTGGCCTCCTAAAGTGCTGGGATTACAGATGTGAGCCACTGTGCCCGACCATCCAATCTACATTTTTATTGATAGTCACCCACCTGAATAATGACTTAAATCCTGCAGTTATTTGGTTTCAAGCTTTAAATTCATCTGGTACTCCGGTAGCATATGTATAAATGTTGGTATCAAAAGACTCACAGGAACACTTTTTGTACTATGATGCCTTTTTAAAATTTTAACGAATATGCCATTTTTGTTAATTTTTTTTTAGTGAATGAAATGCCAGGGTGAAAGAGCTAGCCAATTGAATTAGAGAGCAAGTACCACTCCTGTTATTTGGCAGAGTATCCTACAAAGGTCCACCACAATGCCACCATACATCTGCTTGGGGATGGATAAGGGTGGACTGATGGGTTAGCTCTTGAAAGTGCTTGACCTCACTGCATCCCGTCAGGTTTCCAAGGAAAGCCAAATTTTCTCCCTGTTGTGAGAGACACGAAGCAAATTTGGTCGCAGAAGATGGAGGCTGAATGGCCTTTGGGGGCTGACCTGCAGGGTGCTGGACCTCAGGGAATAGCAGAGAAAGTGTTTGACATGATTTATTGCCCCAGCCTGTGGTGTGTTGGAGCAGAGCTACCATGCAGTCCATTTCTGGTCTATTACAAGACCATTTGAATGAAAGAGGACAATTTGGGCCTCTGGTCTGCCGTGCACCCAAGCATAACTATCATTCTTATTTTGAATGTGGATGGAATATTTAATCCATTCCAGCCAGGTATTTGCATCCTGAGACCCTGTTTCAATGGCTAGAGTTTGCCTTAGGTCTTTTACTTCTACTATCGTTACTTTGGTTTTGTCACTGGGTATCTGCGGGAGTGATGGTTTGAGGAAGATGTGGTAGAGAGATGGAAGGGGCAATAAAGCAGATTTCAAAAATTCCCCTAGGATCCTTTCCTGAGATGTTGGCCCATATGCCATAAATACGACTTAATGAAGGGGAAGAGTTTTGGGATGTTGCAATAGTAATAGTAAGCTGAATAGGGTTACATTGGTTATATGGACAATTAGAAGAGGCATTCACTTTTGTAAAACGGATGTATGGCTTTAAGGACTGGCAGACTGGTGGGAATGGTCCAGCCTGGAGCTTTGGTGTTCCACAGGACATCAGATCAAGTATAGCATAGGGACTCTGTTTTAAGGGGACAAGAGTCCCATTCCCACCAGTTAATACAACTACTATTTTGGGGGTTATCATGATCTTTACAAGAATTTGTTATATCTTTCCAATTTGAGGAAGTCCAAGAGGGATAAAGATATTTATCTGAGGCAGTAAGCTGTCTTTGGTCCTGTAAATTTCCACAAGACATGACTAGACAAGCATCAAAGGTAGTAATTTTGGGCAAACTTGATCTAGTTACATTAATGATGAGATGGGGG
>NW_022294974.1:0-2487 GCF_002776525.5 Piliocolobus tephrosceles
GCCCAAGGTGAAGCTTAGATTATGAATTAAGATTTTTCTCATTATTGACACAGCATCCTGAATGTAACTCATTGATTGTAGTCTCATTAAAATGCACACTTAATAATTCAAATGATAAAGATGTATGCTTTACTACAACTTGAAAAATCCAACAGGGTAGATGATAAACGTAGTGGCAGGGTATGTAGATCCACAGAAGTTAAGTGATCTTGTAACATTTCATAAAACTGGGGATCTGCCTGGACCTTCAAATGGGGAGGAGGTGTGATGAGATGCTGTCGCTGAACCATACAGTGCCTTTCTGTATTAAACTGTTCTTAAGGTGACTGTTTCACATTGATGAGGTTGCCCTAGCTAGAAAGCCAAGGCTCTTTCAATTCTTTCTGGCCCTCCCCTTTGCCTGCCTTCGACGCCAAGGAGAATGGTCCAGCAGCATCTCAGCCCATGATTGTCAAGCGCCCACTTCCGTACAGTCCATACACCCCAAGGTTCCTTGTGGGATTCCTCAGCAACACCAATGCACTGACCGTCACTCTGTGTTCTCCTAGATTCTGATGAAGATCTGCAGGCGTCTGCACATGGCGGTGTGGAGGATATGAAATCAGAACGTGTAAGACTTTATTTCTTTCTCTGGAAGAGAAATTTTTTTTTTGTTTTGTTTTTTGTTTTTTCTGGGGCTTCTAAACTATCAAGTGAATATCAGTTTTGACTGCTATCATGGATGAGGCTTCAGTTTTTCATGGACTCTAGCGACTGGTCACTAGAGGTTATGACCAACTGAGGCCTGATTGACGATGGCAGTCAAAGGACGGCATCGCTTACAAACTGTTTGGTAGTGAGTGTATTTCTCAGTAGCAACTTTTCTCCCTGAAAAATAATTTTGTATTTGTCAGCCAACATGGACACTTGCTAAATATTCCAAAAAAAAACCCGACTGCACTGTCCACAAGCATCCTCTATGCTTTCTTTCGGGGCCAGTTACCTGATCACTGTTGTTGTTGTTTTTTCTCTTATTGCAGAGCAATTCGAAAGCCCAGTCTCAACTCTGTACGTATTTTTTTTTAACAGCTTTATTTAAACGTAGTTGATGTGCAAAACAATTTACTCATTTAAATTACGTGATTCAGCGTTTCTACTATATTTACACGGTTGTGCAACCATTGTTACAGTCTCATCTGAGAACCTCTTTATTCTCCCTCAAAGAAACCCCACTAGTAGTCACTCCTCTGTCTTTCCCAACTCCCACACCCCTGGATCTAGGCAGCCTCGAATCTACTTCCTGTTTCTATAGTACAGTGGCTTTCTATATTAACCGGTTCTTAAGATGACTGTTTCACATTGATGAGGTTCCCCTAGCTAGAAAGCGAAGGATCTTTCATTTCTTTCTGCCCCTCTCCTTTGCCTTCCTTCCACACCAAGGAGAATGGTCCAGCAGCAGCTCAGTCCATGCTTGTCAACCACCTCACCCCTCCATATACTCCAGCCCTGGTCCACAGCCCCCAAGGCTCCTTGCGGATTCCTCAGCAACACCAATGCACTGACCACTCTGTGTTCTCCTAGATTCTGATGAAGATCTGCAGGCGTCTGCACATGGCGGTGTGGAGGAGAATATGGGATCAGAACTTGTAAGACGTATTTCTTTCACTGGAAGAGAACCTTTTTTTGTTTTTTTCTGGGGCTTCTAGACTATCAAGTGAATATCATTTTTGACTGCCATCATGAATCAGGCCTCAGTTGGTCATGGACTTTAGCGACCAGTCACTGAAGGTTATGACCAACTGAGGCCTGATTGACGATGGCAGTCAAAGGACGACATCACTTACAAACTGTCTGGTAGTGAGTATGTTTCTCAATAGCAAGCTTTTCTCCCTGAAAAATAATTTTGTATTTGTCAGCCAACATGGTCACTTACTAAATATTCCCAAAAAAATCCCACGGCATTTTCCACAAGCATTCTCTATGCTTTATTTGGCGGCCAGTGACTTGATCACTGCTTGACGTCTCGGTTTTTATTTCACCAAGTGAATAAAAGGCCTTTGTCAACAGAACCCAGCATCACCTGATCCTCATGGTGTTTCTTTTTCTTTTCTCTTTTTGCAGGATTTATCTAGAGCTGAGTATGAAGACCGTACGTATTCATAAAAAAAAAAAAAAGCCAGCTTTGTTTAGATGTAGTTGACATGCAAAACAATTCACCCATTTAAAGTAGGTGATTCAGCGTTTTTAATATATTTACACGGTTGTGCAACCATTGTTACAATCTCATCTGATTACCTCTTTATTCTCCCTCAAACAAACCCCACTAGTAGTCACTCCTCTGTCTTTCCCAACTCCCACACCCCTGGATCTAGGCAGCCTCGAATCTACTTCCTGTTTCTATAGTACAGTGGCTTTCTATATGAACTGGTTCTTAGGGTGACTATTTCACATTGCTGAGGTTCCCTAGCTAGAAAGCCAAGGATCTTTCATTTCTTTCTGCCCCTCTCC
>NW_022294975.1:0-1165 GCF_002776525.5 Piliocolobus tephrosceles
AAACCACAAAGAACAATCTGACTAAGTAAATATAGGTAAAACGTTCAAGACATTGAAAATGAAATACTTATTTTTAAAAGTTCAAATGCAAAGGACAAAGAGGCAGTTATAATTGAACAAAATGTATAAGACTCTGCTTAACATATGAAGTCCTCTGTTCAAAATCAATAAACTGGATTCCACCCCTGGAAAGATACAGCGGATGCACTTGTCTCGACTCAGCCTGTTAAGTTCATCTGCAAACCATAGACATTATCCATCAAACTAACATACAGAGACTCTGAAAGGTAAAGAAAAATAGGCACCCTGACTAAGCGCCTCAGGAACCAGGGAGCTAAACAGGAATGAGCTCTCTGTGTCTTTCGGCCTCACATAGATAGCCCTGATCAGGTGTTCGAAAAACCTACAATCCAGAAACACCAACAAGTGCATACAAAAAGGCCTGGAAAAAAGTGCTCTCTCTAGCTAAAAGACCAGGAAAGCGGCAACAGAGAAAAAAAACTTTTAGATAAAACCTACTCCAAGCAAATACCACAGATAATAAAACAACAAAAAACTGTGGGCTTGATTCATCTCTCACCAGCAAAGACTCAGTGGTTAGCCTAGGCTCCTGTATTTGCCTGGCTGTCTGGGGATGCCCCTCCACTACAATAGGGTCGTATGAGAAAAAGCCAACTGGGGAGCTGGGACTTTCATCTCTGCACAGTGGCAATGAGTAGCTTTCCTGCCATGCCAGTGGGAGCCACATCAGGGCTGGACTTCCATTCCTACCTAGCAGTAATGCGACAGTCTTCCCATCACTACAGGTATGGTGTGAGAAGAGGCCAAATGAAAATCCAAGACCTTCATCCCTCTGAGAGGTAATGAGGCCCCATCCAACCTAACAATATCAGAGAAGACAGCATGAAGAGCAGAAACAAGGTACCCTCTCCTGTCAGACAGGTGATGTCACCAGAGGTCTACTGGGGAGCCTGAACTGCCAACCCCAACTAGCAGTAAGGAGGTGTCTCTCTCCCCACAGACTGTCAACAGAGTTCAAGTAGGGAACCTGCAAATTCACATCCACCTGGGGGTAGTACAGCAAGCCCTACCAATTCCCACACTGGCCCAGAGGACACCTGCTAAAAAAGAGGACTCAAATAAGATCTAGAGTCTAAGGTTTCCA
>NW_022294977.1:0-5322 GCF_002776525.5 Piliocolobus tephrosceles
TATGCAGAACGGGCCTGCAGGGAGGGGAAATGCTGGAGTGGGCTAGCTGGCGACAGCGGGGAGAGGCTCCAGGATCAGCCTTTGCTTCTCCTAGTGTGGGATGGATCGTCGATGGTAGCTGGAAGCACAAAGCTGGGGCTTCCAGAACAGCTGGAGGGGCTGGGAGGATAGAAATGCCCCCCAAAAAGATGAAAGACTCCCCACTCCTGAGCTGGGTGGAAGGTCTTCTCCTACTCTAGGTAAGCCTCCTGGTAAGTGTCCATACTTCTTGGTATGAAAGAAACTGTCTTGTCTTCCAGTCATGCCAGCCGGCCCTCTCCCTCAATCACATACCACCTCCCTGTGATCACCACACCACTTGCCACCCCCTCCGTCCAGGTGCCATGAGTCATCTGACCAAGTACACACAGCAAGTCGCTGGCAGAGGTGAGACCTCGGGTCTCCTCAGCCCAATCTAGGGAGCCTGCCACCCAACAGTCATGCATAAGTGGTCCACTACGACCTGCATCATCTACCGCTGTTAAATTACTTGTTTCCAAGCTTACCGTGCTTTGTAACAGATGATCAATGCATTTAAAATCAGCAGATACAGTGAGATGTCTGCTTTCTAATAATACATCGCTTTAATAATAATAGCGTTCATGGTAGCTATTTCTCAAACCGGAAACATGACTTATCATAAGTTTCTATGGCTGGATACAGTGGCTCACACCTTTAATCCCAGCATTTTGGAAGGCCAAGGTGATGTGGTTTGGCTGCGTCCCCACCCAAATCTCATCTTGAATTGTAGTTCCCATAATCCTCACACGTTGTGGGAGGGACCTGGTAGGAGTAATTGATCATGAGGGGGGTTCCCCCATGTTATTCTCGTGACAGTGAGTACGTTCTCACGAGATCTGAGGGTTTTATAAGGCGCTGCCCCTTCACTTGTCATTCTCTTCCCTGCCACCCTGTGAAGAGGTGCCTTCCACCATGATTGTAAGTTTCCTGAGGCCTCCCCAGCCATGCAGAACTGGGAGTCAATGAAACCTCTTTACTTTTTAGCTCATTCTTTATAAATTGCCCAGTCTTGGGTTTTTCTTCACAGCAGTGTGAGATTAGACTAATACACAAGACAAGAGGATTGCTTGAACCCAGGAGTTTGAGACCAGCCTAGACAACAAAGCAAGTTTCCACCTACACACACACACACACATACACACAATGAGCCAGGCATGGGGGCACGTTGTCCCAGTTATTTGGGGGACTGAGGTGACAGGATCGCTTGAGCCCAGGAGTTTGAGGCTGCAGTGAGCCAAGGTCATGCCACTACACTCCTGTCTGGGCGACAGGGTGAGTCCCAATCTCAAAAAAGTACATTTCTATAAAATTTGAAAAATAAAGGAGAAGAATCTACCACTCTGGGTGAGGCCTTTAGTAATAGTAACCAGTACTATAAACCCAGGTGTCTTTGCCCAGCCTTCGCAGGATTTCACAAATGCTCTGAGTCTGTTGTCAGGACTCCCATGCCTGGACCTTGCCTGGGACCCCCTAGTCACTGCCCTGGCTCCCTTGCTGGAGCCCTGCCCAGAGGCAGCTGCTTTCTCACAACACCCTCTCCAGGAGCTCTTCCCTCTCCCCCCAGCAGCAGCAGCAGCTCCCACCCTTGTCCTTGGCCCTCCGCATGGCGTCCACCATGTGCCTCCAGTCACAGCCACATCAGTCTTTCTAGACAGTAAGTTTTGTCTTTTAAATTTGCTGTAACATCAACCATAGCACAGAGCCAACAGCTGGCCAAATATGTGAAGTGTTGTCATTTTTAGTTCCTATGCTAAAAAAAAAAAAAAAAAAAAAAAAGGAAAAGGTTTAAGCAAATAACAAAACCAAAAACAAATGAATCCATTTTAATATAAACCCAAGTAAGTATAAGTCCACAATTTCTTCTTTATAATTTTGAAACCCAAAAGGCTCAGAAAACTGAAAGATTCTGCAGAAGTTTAGAGCAAACTATTTGATGGCAAAACCTGACTGAACAGATCAGGGCACTGAGTCTTCGTGCTCACACTCAGCGAATTGTCAGGTTGGGCTGCGGAAACCCTAGCCTGTCTGATGACAGAGACCCAGCTGGAAGTGTTACTCTCTCAAATCTGACAAGAATCAGGCTTCGCGACATTCCAGGAAGGGACCGGGGGTCATGTCTCTCACAAGCTCTGTTCAGCCGAGTAGCCATCATGCAACAGGAGCTGGGCCAGGGCCTTGGGACACGAGGACAAGGCTAGTCTCCACCCTGAAGGGCCCGTACCTATGTCAGAAGCCGCACCTGCAATGTATGTGGATTTATAAGGAGGTGCCGAGAAGGACCCATACCTGGTTGACAGTGAATCCGTGGATCTTGTCTCCTAGTTGATACTGTAGAGCCCTCTCACAAGCCCGGTTACTGTTCCATGGCCACGCTCTGCGGTGTGCGTGTCTAGATTAAAAGTCATCTAAGTTAGATGAGCTGCAGGAAAATTATCTGGTTAACATTATTCAGCCACATAGTGAAAATACTCTCATGTGATAAAGATGATTAATTAGAAAAAAATTAAATACTGCATCTTCCAAAATCTTGCACATTCCAGAAAACTAATTTCTGGTAAGGTCCTTCCCATTTTAATGACCTTTTATCTTAACTAAAGCTTCAGTGTTGGAAACCTTTTCTTTATACATGTTCAAAAATAACTATAATACAATTATGGTTTAAATTCCCCTTAAGAAACTCTTAAACAAAAGGGCTTCTTTCCCTCACAGAATCCTCACAAGCCTTCAAAATATTGGAAGAAATTCACACTATAGTTAAATCCCATTACATGCCTACTGAATTGGTGAAAACTTAAAAAGCCTAATATTACCAGGAGCCCTCATACACTGCTACAGGGAGTACAAAGTGGAACAACTTTGGAAAATACTTGGCATTCTTTAGAAAGCTGAAGAGGCAGGGCGTGGTGGCTCACACCTGTAATCCCAGCACTTTGGGAAGCCAAGGTGGGTGGATCACCTGAGGTCAAAAGTTCGAGACCAGCTTGGCCAATATGGTGAAACCCAGTCTCTACTAAAAATACAAAAATTAGCCAAGTGTGGTGGCGGGTGCCTATAGTCCCAGATACTTGGGAGGCTGAGGCAGGAGAATCGTTGAACCTGGGAAGCGGAGGTTGCAGTGGGACCGAGATCACGCCACTACACTCCAGCCTGGGTGTCAAAAAAAAAAAAAAAAAAATCTGAATACTGGAAATCCGTTCACCTCTTGGTCTATATCCTCCACACCTTACACTGCTGCCCCAGCACTCACGGACCAGATTGTCAGCACCAACTCTGACAGCCCCAAACTCAACTCACCTGGAGGTGTAACAGCGACTGGATAAACTGCGGACTAATCATTCAATTAAAAAAAAAAACTTACCAATAAAAGGGCCTACAGCTGTAACAAAGATGTATGTAACAAAGATGCGGGTCACATAATGTTAAACAAAAGATACACACGATACAGTATTATCCTAAACAGGTATTATTCAAACAGGTAACAAGATACTGTCAGAATGCATAGAGATGGTACAATATTTTTAAAAAGCAAGGACATTTCTCTATGTTATGACAGTGGCAATCTAAGAGGGAGAGAGAGGGTTATGAGCAGTTAGGGGAAATCTTCAGCTTGGTCATGGGGACTCTTTTTTTTTTTTTTGGAGACAAGAGTCTCGCTCTGTTGCCCAGGCTAGAGTGCAGTGGTGCAATCTCGGCTCACTGCGACCTCCACCTCCTGGGTTCAAGCAATTCTCCTGCCTCAGCCTCCTGAGTGGCTGGGACGACAAGTGCTCACCAGCACGCCCAGCTTATTTTTGTTTTTTTAGTGGGGACGGGGTCTCACCATGTTGGCCAGGCTGGTCTTAAACTCCTGACCTCAAGTGGTCCGCCCACCTTGGCCTCTCAACATGCTGCGGTTACCGGTGTGAGCCACCGCGCCCAACCTACTTATTTTCTAATTGTTCTTACCTGGATGAGATGGCTTACACTTGTAAGCCCAGCAGTGTGAGAGGCTGAGGAGGGGGATCACTTGAGCCCAGGAGTTCAAAACCAGCCTGGGCAACAGAGCAAGATCCCGTCTCTTTAAAAAAAAACAAAAAACAAAAAACAAAAAACTATTATTCTCTGAAATTGTACCACATGTTTTACGGGCTTTTCTACATTAATATATTCCACCGAAATATTTTAAAGATATATACAGGGGAAAAAAACACCTATTCAGTCACTGTCAACATTATGAAGATATGCTATAGTCAATTAAGAAGTTACTTATCAGCAAGGATATGATAGGAAACCCCTGCGCGGTAAGGCCAGGGTCTCCCCCGAACTTTCCAGTAACCTGCTGCCAAACTCACGCCACGGACGCCCCGTGTCTCCCCCTGGCCTGGGCCTGCAGCGCTGAACTGTTACATTAAATACAGGATCGTGGATTACCATGAACACTAAACCGCTTCGTCTTTTCCCCATAAATTCAGTCATTAAAAAACCTAAACAGTTAAATTCCGGGAGGCTTCAGTTCTCTGAACACAGCCGGACTTTAAGAGCGGGCAGTGGGCGCCTCGGGTCTCTTAAGGACTCGGCCTCCAACAACGATGAACTAGGAGCAAAGCCATCAGCGAGAACCGCAACTGCCGGCCCCATTTACTACCCCCATTAAAGCTCACGCCAATGGAGGGCCCCGCCAGGAGCGGCACGGGCGGGCCCGGCCCCCAGCCCCGGAAGGCGCAGGAGCTCCGTCGTACTCCGGTCTCAGAGCCTCGGATGCGGGAGCCCAAGGAAGGCCCTGGCAGGGGCTTGGGGTGCGGGGCGCCCACAGTGCGGGGAGCTGCCAGGCCTGGGCGCAGGGACGCGGACCCCTACGTCTCCGGCCCGCCCTGGACCTTCCTCTCCCGGGTGCCAGCAGCCGAGCACTTCTAGCCGCCGACGGTAGCGTCTCACCCGCCGCTCAGCAGCCTCAGCGCACACAGCCCCGCCGCGCGCCACAGCGCCACCTGGCGTATGTTCAGCGCGGGGCTGGCGAGGGACCCCGCTTAACCCGACGTAGGGCGCGGGGCGGGGCTTGCCGTGATGGCCACCACTCCTATTGGTCAGCGCGAACGGCAACGTGCTCTGCGATAGGCTGTAGATGAAAAGGGCGGGCCTCCGCTGCTCTGGGACGGGCGGGAGGGCGGTGCAGAGGCAGATGGGCGGGAGGGGTGGGGCCGACATGCCGAAGGAGGCGGGCAAGGTGAGACGCGTACTCACGGGTAAAGGGCGCGCGGCCGGCTTGCCGAAAGGGGCGGGGTG
>NW_022294987.1:0-12683 GCF_002776525.5 Piliocolobus tephrosceles
GGAGTCTTGCTCTGTCGCCCAGGCTGGAGTGCAGTGGCGCGATCTTGGCTCACTGCAAGCTCCGCCTCCCGAGTTCACGCCATTCTCCTGCCTCAGCCTCCCAAGTAGCTGGGACTACAGGCGCCCGCCACCACGCCCGGCTAATTTTTTGTATTTTTTTTGTATTTTTTTTTTTTTTAGTAGAGACGGGGTTTCACCATGGTCTCAATCTCCTGACCTTGTGATCCACCCGCCTGGGCCTCCCAAAGTGCTGGGATTACAGGCGTGAGCCACCACGCCCGGCCTCAGGTATTTCTTTATGGCAGTGCAAGAACGGCCTAACACAGAGTCAAAAAACACAACTGTGCCAAACAGCTCATAAACATGTCCTCATAACAGCAGTCTCAGGCCACAGACCACTCTGAAGGGAGAAAAGACACTGCCATCTCCCCATCATGAAAACATGTGCCAGCTAAGGAAGAAAGGGTATTATCAGACAAAAAAGAAAACATTTGCCAGCAAACTGGCCTATTTACAATGAGTTATCAGTGAGGAATGTCACAGGTAGGGGAAAAATTCAAACCAAAAACAAAAAGGCAGGCTGTGTAGAGTACTGCCTGTGGGAAACCCCGGGCAGGCTGAACCTGCAAGGGGCCCAGGGGAGCCCCACAGACCGCACTCTGAAACCACACACTAGCCAGGTGGGTGGCTCACACCTGTAATCCCAACACTTTGGGAGGCCAACGTGGGCGGATCACTCAAGGTCAGGAGTTCGAGACCAACCTGGCCAACATGGAGAAACGCCGTCTCTACTAAAAATACAAAAATTAGCCAGGCGTGGTGGCTCACACCTGTAATCCCAGCTACTCGGGAGGCTGAGGCACAAGAATCACTTGAACCCAGGAAGGCAGAGGTTGTGGTGAGCCACTGTACTTCAGCCTGGGTGACGGAGAGAGGCTTTGTCTCAAAAAAAAAGAAAAGAAAAAGAAAAAGAAAAAGAAAGAAACCACATACTAAATGCCTCCAGGTAGCAAGAAAGGGAAGGTGGGGTGGGAGCAGAGGTACCAGGAGGGCAGAGACTTAACTAGCTAGTGAGATGGGAAAGGACAGAATCTCACAGGCTTCAGGGGCTGGGTTTGGGGGAGACATAGGTTTGTGTGGGAGATAATTTACCAATAGCCAGGAAAATTAAAATCTGCCAGAAACAGCGGCTGAATTAAGTCATCCAAGGTAACATCACCAGTAATGGAGCAAATCAACATCATATGCCTCCTGATATGACACACAGAGGAGGACACAGAATTTGTTGTGACATTCCTGACAAAAGTGCATGCCCTGAATTTAATCATGGGGTTAAATCAGGCAAACCCGAACTGAGACATTCTACAGAATACCCTGTCTATACTCTTCAGAAGTATCAAGGTCACGAAAGACAAAGATAGAAGGAGGAACTGTTCCAGCTTACAAGACATGAGACAGATGAGAGACCTGATAACTGAATTCAACATGTGATTCTGGGCCAAAAGAAACCTTTTTTTTTCTTTTTCTCTAAAGCATGTTATTGGAACAATTGGAAAATTCCGAATAAGACCTGTAATTAGATAATAGAATTGTACTGATACTAACTTCCTGATTTCTTTTTTTTTTCTTTTTTTTTTCTTTTGAGACAGAGTCTCACTCTGTCACCCAGGCTGGAGTGCAGTGGCCCAGTCTCAGCTCACTGCAACTTCCATCTCCCAGGTTCAAGGGATTCTCCTGCCTCAGCCTCCCAAGTAACTGGGAATACAGGTGCCCACCACCATACCCAGCTAATTTTTGTGTTTTTAGTAGATATAGCGTTTCACCGTGTTAGCCAGGCTGGTCTCAAACTCCTGACTTTAGGTGATCTGCCCACCTCAGCCTCCCAAAGTGTTGGGATTACAGGCGTGAGCCACCGTGCCTGGCCTGATTTTTTTTTTTTTTTTTTTTTGAGATAGGGTCTCACTCTGTCCCTCAGGCGGGAGTGCAATGGTGTGATCAGCTCACTGCAACCTGTACCTCCTGGGCTCAAGCAATTCTTCTGCCTCAGGCTCCTGAGCAGCTGAGATCACAGGCATATGCCACCATGCCCAGCTCTTTTTTTTTGTAAAGATGGGGTTTTGCCATGTAGTCTAGGTTGGTCTCAAACTTCTGGGCTCAAGCAGTTTGTCAACCTCAGCCTTCTAAAGTGCTGGGATTATAGGCATGAGCCACTGCACGGAGCCCAACTTCTTGATTTTGGTAACTATAATATACTGCGCTTATGGAAGAGGTTATCTTTGTTTTTAGGAAATACAGGTCAGGTGTGATGGCTCACGCCTGTAATCCCAGCACTTTAGGAAGGCCAGGCAGGAGGATCACTTGAAGCCAGGCGTTCAAGACCAGCCTGGGCAACATAGTAAGACTCTGTCTCTACAAACAAACAAACAAAAAAATTTAGCCAGGAGTGGTGGTGCCTGCCTGTAGTCCTAGTTACTGGGAAGGCTGAGGCAAGGGGACCACGCCTGTGAATAGCTGATGCACTCTAGCCTGGACAACACAGTGAGACTCTGTCTCTAAAAAAATAAAAATTGGCCAGGTATGTGGCTCATGCCTATAATCCCAGACCTTTGGGAGAACAAGGCAGGTGGATCGTTTGAGCCCAGGAGTTCTGGTCTGGTCAATATGGTGAAACCCCCCCTTCATAAAAAATAAAAAATTAGCCAGGCCTGGTGGCACAGCACCTGTGGTCCCAGCTACTCGGGAGGCTGAGGTGGGGGATTGCTTGAGCCCAGGAGGCGAAGGCTGCAGTGAGCTGTGATCACGCCACTGCACTCTAGCCTGGGTGACAGAGTGAGACACTATCTCAAAAAAAAAAAGGCCAGGTACAGTGGCTCATGCCTGTAATCCCAGCACTCCAGTCTTGGTGACATAGTGAGACCTTGTCTCTAAACAAAAAATTAATTAATTATATTAAAATTAAAATAAATACATAAGTTAAATTCATGAAACAAAGGATAGCTTTAAAACACATATATTGAAGGCCAGGCATGGTGGCTTGTGCCTGTAATCCTAGTACTTTGGGAGGCTGAGAAGAGTGGATTGCTTGAGCCTTGGAGTTCTATGCTAGCCTGGGCAATATAGCAAGACCTTGTCGCTACAAAAAATACCAAAATTAGCTGGCAGTGGTGGCACACACCTGTAGTCCCAGCTACTCAGGAGGCTGAGGGGAACGGATTGTTTGAGCCAGGGAGGTCAAGACTACAGTAAACCATGATTGTGCTACTGTACTTCAGCCTGGGTGAGACAGCAAGATCCTGTCTCAAAAATCAATCAATCCATAATCAAATTATGACAAAATAAAAGGTTTAAAAAGAACATTTTTTGAACATGATTGTCTGTGATATGGGGAAGTGGGTCACAGTGGATGGAGAATTCCTATTCACTCTATGCCCTATGATAGTTTTTTTTTTTTTTTTTTTTTTTTTTTGAGACGGAGTCTCGCTCTGTTGCCCAGGCTGGAGTGCAGTGGCCGGATCTCAGCTCACTGCAAGCTCCGCCTCCTGGGTTTACGCCATTCTCCTGCCTCAGCCGCCACCTCGCCCGGCTAGTTTTTTGTATTTTTTAGTAGAGACGGGGTTTCACTGTGTTAGCCAGGATGGTCTCGATCTCCTGACCTCGTGATCCACCCTTCTCGGCCTCCCAAAGTGCTGGGATTACAGGCTTGAGCCACCGCGCCCGGCCCGATAGTTTTAAAATATTGTACTGTATACACATAATTAGTTTTTGAAGTACATAATTAATCTTAAAAAAACAAAAAAGGCCAGGCGCAGTGGCTCACACCTGTAATCTTAGCACTTTGGGAGACCAAGGCGGGTGGATCACAAGGTCAGGAGATCGAGACCATCCTGGCTAACACGGTGAAACCCTGTCTACTAAAAATACAAAAAATTAGCTGGACGTGGTGGCAGGCGCTTGTAGTCCCAGCTATTAGAAAGGTTGAGGGAGGACAATCGCTTGAACCTGGGAGGTGGAGGTTGCAGTGGGCCAAGATCGCGCCACTGTACTCCAGCCTAGGCAACAGACTCAGACTCCGTCTCAAAAAAAAAAAAAAAAAAAAACCAAACCAAAGCAAAACAAAAAAACCTTTGAACTCTGACCTGCAAAATCACTTCTAGGAACTTACAAAAGAGCAAAGATGTACTTCCAAAGTTGTTCCCCGTATCTTTGTTATACTAATGACAAACTGAATATAACCTCACTAACAACAATGGGAGATGACCTAAGTAAATCACAGAACATCCATGCACAATGGAATACTAAGTAACTGTTTAAAGAATGTGGCAGGGCCTGGCGCTGTGGCTCAAGCCTGTAATCCCAGCACTTTGGGAGGCCGAGACGAGCAGATCACGAGGTCAGGAGATCGAGACCATCCTGGCTAATACAGTGAAACCCCGTCTCTACTAAAAAATACAAAAAACTAGCCAGGCGAGGTGGCGGGCATAGTCCCAGCTACTCGGGAGGCTGAGCCAGGAGAATGGCGTAAACCTGGGAGGCGGAGCTTGTAGTGAACTGAGATCCGGCCACTGCACTCCAGCCTGGGCGACGGAGCGAGACTCTGTCTCAAAAAAAAAAAAAAGAATTTGGCAGTTCTATTGTTGCTGAAATGCAAAGATGGTCCATATTACTGGTGTTTTTGTTTTTCCCGGAGACAGGGTCTCACTAGTGCAGTGGCATGATCATGGCTCACTGCAGCCTTGAACTCCTGGGCTCAAACAATCCAGTTCAGGCTCCCAAGTAACTGGGACTACAGGCACATGCCACCATGCCTGGCTAATTTTTGTATTTTTTATACAGGCAAGATTTCACCATGTTGCTCAGGCTGGTTTTGAACTCCTGGTCTCCAGTGATCTGCCTGCCTTGGCCTCCCATGGTGCTAGGATTAAAGGCATAAGCCACCGTGCCCAACTATAATTACTGTTTTAAGTGAAAAAGTTTTAAGTGATAAAACTACATATACAGTGATCCCATTAAATCAGTCTGTTGGACGTTGCGCTACCGGAAGACAGTGTGATGAATTTTCACCAAATTCAGTGACTGTATTTGGGATCGCCTGACTCAAATATAGTCTGTGATATTTATATCCGTACCCATATCTGTAAACATGTATATTACACACATATATATTACACACATATACCAAAGGATATCTACCAAGAGGTTAACAGTGCAGTGGCAATCCCTGGCTGACAGTTTTGTTTTTTTGTTTTTGCATGGGTTTTTACAAAATTCTTTTCTCTGCATTGAACATTGACTTTTGCAATTAGGGGGAAAAATCAATAAATCTTCTTTTTATTTTTTTTCTTTTTTGAGACGGAATTTCTCTCTCTGTCACCCAGGCTGGAGTGCAGTGGCACGATCTTGGCTCACTGCAACCTCCACCTCCCGGGTTCAAGTGATTCTCCTGCCTCAGCCTATGGAGTAGCTGGGACTACAGGAGTGTGTCAGCACATCCGGCTAATTTTTTTTTTTTTTTTTTTGAGATGGAGTCTCGCTCTGTCGCCCAGGCTGGAGTGCAGTGGCCAGATCTCAGCTCACTGCAAGCTCCGCCTCCCGGGTTTATGCCATTCTCCTGCCTCAGCCTCCAGAGTAGCTGGGACTACAGGCGCCCGCCACCTCGCCCGGCTAGTTTTTTTTTGAATTTTTTAGTAGAGACGGGGTTTCACCATGTTACCCAGGATGGTCTCGATCTCCTGACCTCGTGATCCGCCCGTCTCGGCCTCCCAAAGTACTGGGATTACAGGCTTGAGCCACTGCGCCCAGCCTTTTTTTTTTTTTTTTTTTTTTAGTAGAGACAGGGTTTCACCATGTTGGCCAGGCTGGTCTCGAACTCCTGACCTCAAGTGATCCGCCCTCCTTGGCCTCCCAAAATGCTGGGATTACAAGAGCCACCACACCCGGCCAAATCTTATTTTTTAAAAGAAAATATTAAACATATAGTAAACATATAGTGACATGACTAAAATTCATTTGAGAGATTTCAGGAAAGTAGACATGGGCAGGCCAAGGCAATGTGGCTGACAGGGAACAGAAACCAGAATGACAGGGCTTGGACCTCTAAAAATATGATAAAGCCACCACAGCCACTCAAATGTCACTATGAGATAGAATCAACTCTCATGGTGTATGAGCCACTGTTATTTTAGGTCTCTACTGCATGCAGCCAAACCTCTACTTAAATAACACGAATAATAATAATTGCAGCAATAACATTTATTGAGTACCTACTATGTTCCAGGTACCATTTCTAAGAGCCTCAGCCTTGTCTTACTTGATCCTTATAAATAATCCAATAGGGCAGGCACTACTGTGATCCCCATTTCACTGAGGAGAAAACCGAGGCTCAGAGTGGCTGAATACCTTGCCCAAGGTCATCTACTGGATTTGCAGTCAAGACAGGATTTAAGCACAGGCCAATGGCTCCAGAACCCTTACCATTACCCATGATACCATTCCACCTTCAGGCCATCCAGATGGGGGCCTGGCTCATTGGGCCTTACTTTTGGGACAGGACAACAGCTCCAGTGTCTACAAAGGGCCACTGGCACTATGACCCTACAAGGGGACTGCACAGGGTCATCAGCACTGGGCTTAACCTTCAACCTGCAAACTCCAAGACCAGGGCTGTGAGGCTTCCAAGATCTCACACTAGGGTTCGAATCTAAACTCTGCTGATGTTGTTACTCTGGTGGGCAGGTCACTTCTCTTTGAACCTCAGTGTCTTCATCTTCAAAATGGGGAGAATACCACCTTCCTCCCAGGACTGCAGGGATTCATGTCACTAAGGGCAAAGCTTGGCACAAACCAGGAGCTTCCTTCCCTTTACTTGGCATCTCACTCCAGAGTCACACAGCCACAGGAACTCACAGATAACCCACAAATCGGAAGGGCGAGAGCCAAAGAAAATTTCTCGAGTGCAAATGGGAATAAGTCATCACTGCCAGAAATCTCTGCCCCTTGGCTGGCCAAAGCTTTGCCCGGCTTCCCTGCCTCTCTTGCCCCATTTCCCAGAGTCTTGGAGGCAAGTTACCCTACAACCCATTTCTTGAGTTCTAACTCCTCTGCCAACTTCTCAAAGCTCTTGTGATTTCTACGTGGCCCTTCATGCCTTGGCCCCACTTTTTCCCACAGGCCCCATCTAAACATCTCCCTCCCACTTCCACTCTACATAACAGTCATTCTATTCTAGCTGGGGTTACAGGCAGGTGCCACCACGCCTGGCTAATGTTTGTATTTTTAGTAGAGATAGGGTTTCACCATATTGAACTCCTGACCTCAGGTGATCTGCCCACCTTGGCCTCCCAAAGTGCTGGGATTACAGGTGTGAGCCACTGCACCCAGCAATGTGACAGTCGTAAGAATGAGTGACAGGCAGGTCTGTTTGGGACTCACACCCCATTTTTTGAATGAGGAGGCCCAGAGGGTCAGAAATGGGAAGGCTCTGGGCTTGGATCCCTGTCTGTCTGACTCTTTCACGTAACAAGTTCTCACTGGTGCTGGGAGCAGCTTGTGAATGGGCAAGATGTAGTATCTGGAACAGGGACCACTTGCTAGTGGAGGAGACAGATAATAACCAAGTAAGCCAATAATAAATAATTCCAGGTAAGAAATGGTAAGAAGAAAATAAAACTGAGTGACGTAATAGGGAGTGGCTGAGGGTGCGTGGTTGGGGGCAGCTTGAGACAGGGTGGCCAGGAGGGTCTTTTTGGGGAGGTGACATTTGAGCTGAGACATGAAGGATGAGAAGGCACTGCCTGGGGAAGACTTGGGGAAGAGTGTTCCAGGGAACAGCAACAGCCAGTGCCAAGGCCCTGAGGTAGGAATGAGCCTGGTGTGTTCAAGGTAGGTCAAGGAGGCCAGGGTGGCCGGAGCAGAGTGAGTGAGGTGGAGAGAGGAGAAGGATGAGGTCTGAGAGGTGGGAGTAGGTCAGACCACAGGGCCTTGTAGGCTAAGGTGGGAGGTGGGTTAAGCAATGGTGTGGCACAGTCTGACTTACTTTTCTGTTTTGTTTTGTTTTGAGACACAGTCTCACTCTGCCACCAAGGCTGGAGTGCAGTGGTGCGATCAAGGCTCACTGCAACCTCTGCCTCCTGGGTTTAAGCGATTCTCCTGCCTCAGTCTCCTGAGTAGCTGGGATTACAGGTCCATGCTACCGTGCCTGGCTAATTTTTGTATTTTTAGTAGAGAGACGGGGTTTCATCATGTTGGCCAGGCTGGTCTCAAACTTCTGACTTCAGGTGATCCGCCTCCCCCAACCTCCCAAAGTACTGGGATTACAGGTATGAGCCACCACACCAGGCCCTTTTTTTTTTTTATTTTTTTCCTCCTTTTTTTTTTTTTTTTTTTTTTTGAGACGGAGTCTCGCTCTGTCGCCCAGGCTGGAGTGCAGTGGCCGGATCTCAGCTCACTGCAAGCTCCGCCTCCCGGGTTTACGCCATTCTCCGGCCTCAGCCTCCGAAGTAGCTGGGACTACAGGCGCCCGCCACCTCGCCCGGCTAGTTTTTTGTATTTTTAGTAGAGACAGGGTTTCACTGTGTTAGCCAGGATGGTCTCGATCTCCTGACCTCGTGATCCGCCCGTCTCGGCCTCCCAAAGTGCTGGGATTACAGGCTTGAGCCACCGCGCCCGGCCTTTTTTTCCTTTTTTAAATAGAGACAGGTTCTCTTTCTATTACCCAGGCTGGAGTATAGTGGCATAATCATGGCTCACTGTAACCTCAAACCCCTGGGCTTAAGCGATCCTCCTGCCCTAGCCTCTTGAGTAGTTGGGAAGCCACCACATCTAGCTAATTTTTAAATTTTTTTTTTTTTTTTTTTTTTGAGACGGAGTCTTGCTCTGTCGCCCGAGCTGGAGTGCAGTGGCCAGATCTCAGCTCACTGCAAGCTCCGCCTCCCGGGTTTACGCCATTCTCCTGCCTCAGCCTCCGGAGTAGCTGGGACTACAGGCGCCCGCCACCTCGCCCGGCTAGTTTTTTGTATTTTTAGTAGAGACGGGGTTTCACCGTGTTAGCCAGGATGGTCTCGAACTCCTGACCTCGTGATCCGCCCGTCTCGGCCTCCCAAAGTGCTGGGATTACAGGCTTGAGCCACCGCGCCCGGCGCTAATTTTTAAATTTTTATAGGGATAGGGGTCTTGCCATGTTGCCCAGGCTGATCTTGAACTCCTGGGCTCAAACGATCCTCTCACCTTGGCCTCCCAAAGCATTGGGATTGCAGGTGTGAGCCACTGTGCTCAGCCTGAGTTTCATTTTTAAAGGTGTCCCTGGCCGCCCTGTGGAGAATGGACTATAGGAGGCAAGGCAGGGAGAGGGTGGCCAGCGAGGAGGCTGCTGCACAAGTCCGAGCAAGAGACGATGGCGCTCAGATGAGGACGGGCAGTGGCAATTGAGAAGAGTGGATGGATTTGGAATGAATTAACTGGAGGATGTTGCCTCCTAACGTTGGCCCTGGGGTGGCCGTGGGCTGCTTCCTATGCCTGCTATGTTTCCTCCCTCACCTCTCCTGCTCCTTCCACTTAGGTGTGTCAAATGTGTCAACAAATACTCCACTCCCGAAGCCCTGGAGCACCACCTGCAGACCGCCACTCACAACTTCCCCTGCCCACACTGCCAGAAGGTGGGTGCCACTGTCCTCTTTTCTGGGGCCCCACGCCATAATGGGGCAAGGAGGTGGTGGGGTGGGGTGCACACCTCAACCTTTCCTTCTCCTCTCTCACCATAGGACACGCAGGCAGGGCTCAGGGGCTGCTCCACAGATGACACAGTGTCTCTGTCTGGCCATCTCATCTATCACATTCCAGATGTGGCCCTGTCGGGGCTGCTGCTGGAGCCAGGCAGGGCAGGCTGTCCTGGTCCCAGGCCTAGTGTCTGAGCAGCAGCCTCCCAGCTTCCTGATGTAAGATTATCCTTATTACAATTTGCTCTTCTTTTTAATTTTTTTTTTTTGAGACAGAGTCTTACTCTGTCACCAGGCTAGTGTGCAGTGGTTTGATCATGGCTCACCGCAGTCTCAACCTCCGGGGCTCAGCCTCCTGAGTAGCTGGGACTATAGGCATGTGCCACCATGCCCAGCTAATTTTTGTATTTTTTGTAGAGATGGGGTTTCACCATGTTGCCCAGGCTGGTCTCAAACTCCTGGGCTTCAGAGACCTGTCTACCTTGACCTCCCAAAGTGCTGGGATTACAGGCATGAGCCACTGCACCCAGCCTAAATTTTTTGTAGAGATGGGGCTCACTATGTTGCCCAGGCTGGTCCCAAACTCTTGGCCTCAAGTGATCCTCCCACCTCAGACTCCCAGAGTGCTGGGATTACGGGTATGAGCCACCATGCCCAGCCTCGATTCTTTCCAGTGACTCTGGAAGCCTCACTAAAGCCTGTTCCTAATAACATCAAACATCCAGGAAGTGTTCCAATTTCTAGTTGTCTCAAAGCTTCATCATTTTGTAAAGTTTATTTGAATCAGTTCCATGGATTGCAATTGATTGATACAAGAAAAGTCTCTCTTAATCTACAGCCCCCCCGCCCCCCACCACTGCTCCCTATTTTCTTTCCTGTGAATTTATTTGTTGAAGAAACTGGGCCATTTGGTCCAGCGGTGTTCCCCGCAGTCTGGATTTTGCTGATTACGTCTCCCTGGTGTGTTTAACTTGCTTCTTCACTCTACTCATTTTCCTGTTTTTTTTGAGGCGGAGTCTCGCTCTGTCTCCCAGGCTGGAGTGCAGTGGTGCGATCTCACTGCAAGCTCCGCCTCCGCCTCCCGGGTTCACGCCATTCTCCTGCCTCAGCCTCCCCGAGTAGCTGGGACTACAGGCGCCTGCCACCACACCCAGCTAATTTTTTGTATTTTTAGTAGAGACGAGGTTTCACTGTGTTAGCCAGGATGGTCTCGATCGCCTGACCCTATGATCCACCTGCCTCGGCCTCCCAAAGTGCTGGGATTACAGGCGTGAGCCACCGCGCCTGGCCTCACTCTACTCATTTTCTTACAATCATATGTGGCAGATTTTCCAGGACAGCCCTGGTTTCACTTTGGCCTCATTCTAGATGTTTCTAATTATCTAGCCTAATTTTAAGCTTTAGAAGTTGTGGTACAAGTAAAAGATACTATGAATTGAGTAAGAACCACATGCTAGATGCTGTTCTGAGCATTGCACCGGAATTTACTAGGAGATAGGTGTACTACTACCATCTCCCTTTACAGGAGGGGAAACCAAGGCAGAAAGGCCTCCTAGCTAGGAAATGATGGGGCTAATAAGCAGTGGGGCAGCTGGATCTGTGCCCCTCCACCAAAATGAATGAATGTGTGAATACATGCCCTTCCTTTGCCTGGATTGGAAAGAGATTTTCACTTCTGTGTTTTCTGGCTTTAAAAAAATTACCTTTCATACAAAAATTGCTGGGTGTGTGTTGGGTGCCTGTAATCCCAGCACTTTGGGAGGCTGAGGCGGGTGGATCACCTGAGGTCAGGAGTCTGAGACTAGCCTAACCAACATGGAGAAACCTCATCTCTACTAAAAATAAAAATTAGCTGGGAGTGGTGGCTGGCTCCTGTAATCCTAGCTACTTGGGAGGCTGAGGCAGGAGAATCGCTTAAACCTGGGAGGTAGAGGTTGCAGTGAGCCGAGATCGCACCATTGTACTCCAGCCTGGGCAACAAGAGCGAAACGCTATCTCAAATAAAATAAAATAAAAAATTACCTTTCCATTGATTTCTTTAGTAATTTGCTCATTTTCCGTTAATTCTTTTACTTGTCAGTCATTTGACCCAGACTCTGTGCTGGGGAATGAAATCCCCTCTCTGCCCACTTGGAGCTCCTGTAAGCAAAGTGCTGTCATTCAGTGGGTTAAATGCTGACTTAAAAGTGTGGGTGGACATTCAAACGCAGAATTGACTTTGCCAGGCATAGCACCGGGGAGCTAGGGAAGGCTTGACAGAAGCAGTGACACTTGAGTTGGGTCTTGAAGGATGTGTAAGAGTTTGTCAGTAAAGAGAGAAAGGCCCTCTGGGTGGGAAGAACATCTGGGCAAAAGCTCAGGGCAGGCATGTTTTGTCCGGGCTTGTGGGGAGCCATGAAGTTCTAAGGGCTGAGTCTGACATTCTGGGTCCTGGCCCCTGGTAGCCAGAAAGGAAGATGTCTCTATAGGGGCTGGAAACAAGGGACCTTTGAGCTCAGAAGATGGCCAGAGGAGGGGGGCCCAGTGAGTCAGACCTGAAGGCCCCTCTTCTTTGCCAGGTGTTTCCTTGTGAACGCTACCTGCGGCGTCATCTGCCCACCCACGGCAGTGGGGGCAGGTTCAAGTGCCAGGTGTGCAAGAAGTTCTTCCGGCGGGAGCATTACCTCAAACTGCATGCTCACATCCACTCAGGTGGGTACCCTGCCCCTGAGAACTCCAGCCCAGCCCCTCCCCTCCTCCTCACCCTCTCCTCATCCCTTTCTCTCTCTTCCCATCCCCATCTGGCTGTTCTCCCTGTCTCTGTCGGCGCCTTTTCCCTCTGCTTCCCCATCTCCCTCCCCATCTCACTCAGCCCCTCTCCCCTCCACCTCCCTATCTCCCTCCAGCCCCTCTCCCTGCATCTCCCTCTAGCCCCTTTCCCCTCCCCATCTCTCTCCCATCTCACTCAGTCCCTGTCTCCCTCTTCCTCCCCCC
>NW_022294988.1:0-25331 GCF_002776525.5 Piliocolobus tephrosceles
TCATCATAGAATCAGCCTAGCATAGCCTAGATCTTCCTTTTGTGTTTAAATAGAACATACAAATTGAAGATAAAAAAATAGATCACTATTAGTGATAATAAAACGTATCTTATATAGCCATGTAAATTTTTATTAAATATTTTAAGCAAATGACATGTTTGGTATCTTATAATGAATTTAGAGCAATGAAAAAGTTCAATGACAAGTCACCTCAAACTTAGCAGCTCAAATCAACAAATATTTGCCATTTGGCACAGCTTCCAATGGTCAGGAATGCAGGAGAGGTTTCTCTGAATGCTTCTGACTTAGGGCCTCTCACAAAGTTGCAGTCCAGTTGTCATCCAGGGCTAAATTGTCTGAGGGTTCAAATGGGCCTGGGAATTCACAAGACACAGGAATCTCTCACATGGCTGTTGGAAGAGGCTTCAGCTTCTTCTTATTCACTCCTAGTCACATGGACCTTTCCACAGGCCTGGTTATGACACAGCAGCCAGCTTCCACCAGGGCTCATGATCCCAGAGAAAGAGAGAACCAAAGTAGAAGCTGCAATGAGTTTTATGTTCTACACCCAGAGTCACAGACTATTACGTCACCATTACTCTGTCAGTTAGAAGTGAGTCATTAAGTCCAGGCCACACTCACAGGGAGGGAATGAAGCTGCACCTCCAGAAAGGAGGAGTATCAAAGAATTTATATGCATGTTGAAAGCAAAATTAACATTATTGTTTCAGGATTTTGTAAATCAAATACTTCTTGTATCTGACTTTCTTTCATACTGTAAAATTCTTTTTTGTAAAGTGATGATTAAAAATTTGAGACAGAGAAAGGAGATACAACAAGATCTCAGAATTTTTGCAAATGCCTTTAATATTAATATTCTCTTTGACAAGTTGCAACAAAGTTGAGAAAATACAGTAGCTAGATCAAAGAGTCCCAAGACTTTGGTGCCATACAATAATGCCTTTACAATCATAACTACCTTTGTTTTTCCTCAGAAGTTTCTAATGCAGTTTAAGAATGCTCAGAATGCAAATTTTCTGGCTCAAGCATCTACAAAAATATTTGCTTAATCAGAGTGCTTTGCAGTTAGAAAAATGTGAGTCTTACATCCCTGTCTATACACTAGCTCAGCATCATGACAATGATTTGGTTTGATGTGGTAGGCAGAAATGGTTAACTCCAGTCTAGGAACAATATTTTTCAGTAACTGGCTATTCAGTGGACATCCTATAATTAGTTTAACATCTTTCACTATGTTTTTAAATTAGATGTGGTAGAAGTGATTTGGACTCCAGTATGATTCTGAAAAATGCAGTTATTTTGTGCTTCTAACAGTGCTTTAGAAGCAGCTCTTTTGTGTTTTTGTTCTTATTGCTATTTCCTTACCAGGTATTCCTTTGTCTTTTCATTTAATTTATTTTGTTCAACAATGCTTTTTTTTTTTACTATTCTGTAAAAGTTTAATTATGTGAGCAACATTTCAAATTCTCAATTCTTTGCAAGATACAATTGCCTTACACATCAGATTGAATATTGTATATCAGAAAATGTACAGAGCTGTCAATTAGCCAAGGATCAAATGACCTATTTCTAGCCAAGGCTATTTTTCATAGCATCCTGGTCCTCTCTGTCACATGGTTCCTTACAATTGGCTGTGGCTTGTTTTGTTTTTGTTTTTGTTTTTTTTTTTTGATGGAGCCTCCCTCTGTTGCCCAGGCTGGAGTGCAGTGGCACAATCTCAGCTCACTGCAACCTCCGCCTTCCAGGTTCAAGAGATTCTCCTGCCTCAGCCTCCTGAGTAGCTGGGATTACAGGTGCACACCAACACGCCCAGCTAATTTTTGTATTTTTAGTAGAGACGGGGTTTCACCATGTTGGTCAGACTGGTCTCGAACCCCTGATCTCGAGATCCACCGGCCTCAACTTCTCAAAGGGCTGGGATCACAGACTTTAGCCACCGTGCCCAGCCAGCTGCGGCTTTGTTTTACCATAAGTAGTTATCGCTGAGGATCCTTGTGGTGAACTTTGGTATATTCCTTTATCTTACATTTCCAAATAATCAATCAGGAAAGGCACACAAGGTGCATTTTGAAAAATGCCACTTTAAAGATTTGTGGGCCAGGAGCGGTGGCTCATGCCTGTAATTCCAGCAATTTGGTAGGCCGAAGTGGGTAGATCACCTGAGCTCAGGAGTCCGAGACCAGCCTGGTCAACATGGTGAAACCCGTCTCTACGAAAAATACAAAAATTAGCCAGGAGTTGTGGTGCGTGCCTGTAATCCTGGCTACTCAGGAGGCAGGGGCAGGAGAATCCTTTGAACCCAGGAGGCGGAGGTTGCAGTGAGCCGAGATGACACCACTGCCCTCCAGCCTAGGCGACAAGAGCAACACTAAACAAATAAATAAACAAAGTTTTCCGATCAAGTAACTAACCACCTGGGCATCCCCTCCTTGCATAAGAGACAGAACCAATGAAGCCACCCTAGACTGTTGTCCAATCCTATCCCCCAGAAGGAACCTCTGTCTTGAGTCTTGTATTTACTATTCCTTTGCACTGTCACTAAAGATTTTTACAATAAGTATATATATACCCAAATCACAGTTTGACCTTTTTTTTTTTAACTTCCCCATACAGAGAACTCACACTATATCTATTCTTCTGTGATGCACGTTATGTGTAGGAGAGTTATCTCTGATGCAGGATGGTGCTTTTCCTTTTAATTCTTTATTTTATTTTATTTCTCTATTTATTTTTTTGTGATGGAGTTTCTCTCTTGTTGCCCAGGCTGGAGTGCAGGGGCACGATCTACAACTTCCGCCTCCTTGGTTCAAGCGATTCTCCTGTCTCAGCCTCCCAAGTGGCTGGGATTACAGGTGCCTGCCACCACACCCAGCTAATTTTTGTATTTTTAGTAGGGACAGGGTTTCACTATGTTGGTCAGGCTGGTCTGGAACTCTTTTTTTATTTTTTTATTTTTTTGAAATACAGTCTCGCTTTGCTGCCCAGGCTGGAATGCAGTGGGGAGATTTGGCTCACTGCAAGCTCCACCTCCCGGGTTCACGCCATTCTCCTGCCTCAGCCTCCCGAGTAGCTGGGACTACTGGCACCTGCCACCACGCCTGGCTAATTTTTTTTTTTTTTTGTATTTTTAGTAGAGATGGGGTTTCACCGTGTTAGCCAGGATGGGCTTGCTCTCCTGACCTCATGATCCACCCACCTAGGCCTCCCAAAGTGCTGGGATTACAGGCTGGTCTCAAACTGCCGATCTCCATTCATTTTTACTGCTAAAGTTTTTCTTTTTGCGATTATATCACAATTTTGTTAATTCCCATTGATGTATATGTGATTGTTTCCAGTTTTTGCCATAAATGTTGGTGTACATGTCTCCTGGATACATAGCCAAGAATATCCCCAGAGTATATGCTCAGGAGCAGATGGTGGGATTATTTGGTGCATGGATGTTAATCATACTAGATAAGGCTAATTGATTTCCCAAGTGCTTGCACCAAGAATGGGAAATAGCTCATGTTGCTCAGGTGTTTTGAAAACATTCAATTGAAAGTGGAGATCAAATGTTAAAAACCACTGTCTTGGCTACAGAATCACCTTAGGCATTTTTTCATATTCCATTAATAGCTTCATTTTCTTTACTTTTATTCTATAATTTGTGGCATTATACTTTTAGCATAAGATTAAAATAATGCTTTTAGCCTAACCACATAGCATTTGTGAAAAAAATGGAGGGAGGGAGAAAACTCTGAGGGAGAAAATGAGGAAAGAAGGAAGGAAGGACAAAGGCAAAATAAAGGGTTTCAATAAAGAATAGCGGGAAAGGACTGGAAACGGCAAGTATGGCTAACATTATTAAAATGCAACAAATTAAAAGAGACGTGGATAATATTCATAGAATAATAGAAACTTCAGAAAGCCTTAATAGTTATTAACTGCTGTGTCACAAACTACCTAAAAATTTAGTGGCATAATACAAAAAATACCTTTAACTCAAAGAGATACTACAAACACAAGCAAAATCAGTTCTATGAGGGTGGCAGAAGTTGGATAAAGAGAAGGATTTTACAAGTTGGAATAAGTAAGAGTTATTGACGTGCAGATGGAAATGATTTTTAGTCCAAGTCCTCCAAGGAGCAGATGCCAAGATGAGCTTCAAGTCTGTGGCATTTTATGAGGGAACACACCTGTAAGGGTATACGGGAAGTGAGCCAGAAATCCCTGGAAAAAGCGGCAGACCAAGATGCAAGTGTGACCCCAAGTGCTGGACAGAAGGAGAGAAGGTTTGTTCAACGCATCCTAGAGCACGGACAATCTATGGAGGGTTGAGTAAGGCCATGGAGGAGTCCTCCAGCCACAGCTGGCCATCAGAGGAGTCCCATGTCTCCCAGAAATGGCCTGCCTTAGTGCGCCTGCTGTGCCTTAGCGGTCACTGGCTGGGAACAGCCTATGGGTGAAGCAGGGCTTCTGCACCAGTACTACTGAGGATGTCAGAGCACAGGAGCATAGCCTTAGGAGATTACCCAGGAGTGTGACTCAATCCTTCTTTCCTGAGGGTCTGGGCTCTTGAATAGGAAACCCTCTCAAAGCTGGGTTGCTGGATATTTCTGCTCACACTTAACAATGGGACAAGGGGAACCAGGACCTCTGGTTTCCACACACTTCTGCTGCCCTCATTGTGTGATAGCAGCCCTGCCTCCTCCTCTTCTTACCTGCTTGTCTCTGGGAACATTCTATTCAAACTTCCGTGGGGGCAACCAAAATGTGTAGTTCCATGGACTCCCATTTGTCTCCTTGCCATGGTGCCCCCTTTGGGAAATCAGTACCGCCTACCCTGCAGAATCCAGATTTTGGAGATGAGAAGTGCAAAATCACCCTGGTGGTGAATGTAAGGGATGAGACATGGAGCCACACCTGCTTGGATTTTTTGGTTTTTGGACCCACGTATTCTTACTTCTGAACACACAGAACCATAGAGACATTTTTGATTCAATGCTTGCACCACATCCTGAAAGATGGCACCCATTCCTCAGAGGGTTTCATCTAAGCTGGTACTGAGTTGTGCCTGTAGAGACCTGTCCATGACTCAGTGTGGCTGGCAGCCCCTGGGAGGTGCAGGTGTTGATATGACCAGGGGCTCCCATGGTCACGGCCCACGCTTCATCCCCTTCCCTCTGAGATGTGTCCTGTGGGCAGATAATGTACTGAAATTCTGAGCCAGTGGATCAGGAATGCAGATAGTGATGCTGGCTGAGGGTCTGAACACAGAGAGGAAAATCACACCACATCAGATAGGTGCGTATCCCTGTGAGGATGAACCCCTGGTCCTTCCAGGATAGATGGGGCTCAAGCTGTTCAACCTGTCACTTAGGGGCTAGTCAGTTACCTGAAGAAATAGTGCCCTATGGGGCCCATCACTGGTCTGTAATGCTCATAAGCAGAGTATTCAGAGGAAGCAGCAGCTGGATGGTCCTTGGTAAGGGGGAGTCAGTGCTGCTGGACCCACTTGTAGCCTCATTCCTGCCACTGTGTTTATCCACTTATCAGTCCTTCCTGTCATACCTGGGCTGATCCTTGATGCCGGCTGGCTAACTTCAATTTATCTTCAATTTGTTTCGTTATTCAGGGCCACATCAGGGCTGGGTGTTTTCTGTGGGTGTTAACATGGAATTGAGGCTCAACCCACATGGACCATTTTCATCTCATGATAGATCCTGCTGGGACTGTCCCATCTATGCCTCTGTAGGTGACATAGAAGCCAATACACAAGGGCACTTGGAATCACAAGGTTGCTTGGTGTCCCATAATCAAGCATTCTATCTTATCAGGGTCAGTAACATGCTAAAAGTTGCTTCTAATGGAGCATGTTTCTCTGCTGTGGATTCCATGGCCTTACTCCAGATCACAGGCCCTGCATTCTGACTCTTCCACTGATGCTTGGTTCAGCTCCATCCTGCATCTTTCCCCACACCGCCACTTCCAGGACCAGGGGTCTGAGGGATGGTGACTGACTGCACCACAGCCTGGGTCTGCGGCAGTGTCCTTTCCTGTCCAGGCCCCACTCATAGCTGGCCTCCTCCTATATCACCCAGAGTGTGGGCCAAAGAAATAGACTTAGATGTGGAATGTGGTGTTGACAGAACCCAGAGAGGCTGGGTAGTGTGCGTCCTTCCTTCTGGTGAGGATACAAGATGCAAGTTTGACTTTTACTTTGGAGGGGAGAGCCCTGCGTGCCCCTAACCACTGGACTCATAAAACTTCACTGCAGTGTCCACTCTTGAAGCTCTGTAAGGTTAATCTTCACCTTCCATAGGGCACATGTTTTGCCAAGGAATTCAGCGTACTTTCCTCCTCTTGCTCTTCCATCCTGATCTATGTGATATTGCCAATGAAATGAGCAGATTTAGTATTCTGTGATATATCTGATTTGTCCAGGTCTCCTAAGGTGATATTTACAGAAGGTTGAGGAGTTAAGGTAGCCCTGAGGCAAGCTATCAATAAATGTATTATAAATTCCATGTGAATGTGAATCATTCCATATCCATTTTCTAAATGGAATTGGAAGGAATGCACTCACCAAATCCACAGCTGCTTGCCATGTGCCTGAGGCCTTATTAATCTCCCCAAGCAGTGACATCCAGCCAGCATGGAAGCTGCAATCAGGACTCCTACTTGGTCAAGTCTGGAGAAATTCCATTTATGCTTTGTCAGGCTTCTTCAGGGACAGATTTCTGAATTATATGGACATAATAGGCAACCCCAACATCACCCCATCCTTCAGCTCTCTAATGGCAGTGCTACCCCTACAATACCTGCAGTACCCACCACAAGTCCCACCCTGGGGCACAATATTGCTTCTGGCTTGGCTGGGATGAGGGAAGTTTTAGAGGATTCCCTTTGGGCTTCAGCACAATGAGAGCCCTTACTCTCCAGGCTAGGGACGCAGTGTGGGGGTGACTCAAGTTGCCAGTGCATCAAGGCCAATTATGCATGTGGGGAATGGGGAGATAACCAGGACTGGGTTTATGGACCCAGTGGTCCCACTGTGGGCCATGGTGTGTCCAGGTTTATGTCCTGGCCTCCTTAAGCCCCACTGTGGATTCTGAATCTGAAGCTTGGCTGAAGTCTAGGAATCGAGACTGGGATCATGACTTTGTATTTGGTCAAACACCCTCGGCCTCTTGCTCCTCAATTCTTGCTTCTCATCATAGATATGAGGCAGTGCCCTCGCTGGCTGCCCATCTGCTCTGACCCTGGGACACCACCTTTTATTAACCTTCCCCACAATTCCTTGAGGGCTGAGCCCCCTTGGCTGCTACTCTGGGTTCTCACAGTAACCGTGCCCTCTATCTTTTGCAGGTCACTGAAAAGGAGGGTTCCTAAAGCATTCACTCCTGATCCTGAGGGAGGTGGGTGCACCAACTCCAGGTCTCAGGTCCGCCACAGAGAAGCAAAAACTCCTCACGTTCAAAACTGTCCTGGGCCACATTCAGCCCACGAGCCGTGGGTTGGACAAGCTTGCATCTAGAATGTATGCACCACAATGCCAGAAATTTTTCTGTTTTGACTTTAATGCTGCTTTCTAAATGCAAAAGCAGTCATATCCCTAGCAGACAACAAATGTCAGTGGAATGAATGATCACTGCAGAGCACCTCCCTATTCTAAAGCCAATATTTTTATTAATGTAGCCTCAGGGCAAATGCTGTTTCATGGCAGCTAAAGAACAACATCATTTCATGTGGGCATCGATGCCGCCAGTGCTTTTCTCACCAAGGCTGCTTGTACGTTCTCCCTTCCTCCCTCCCTCCTCCCACACCAACCCTCCTGCACACTGCAGCACACAACCATATTTTTCTCTTCAGGAACAATAACCCTAGCCTTATGGGTACAATTTTCCAACCACATATGAATCTAAATTAGACTCGGCTTTGTACATCCATGAGTTTGGATTGGAGCCAGCGCTAGGATTACTACAACTCAGGGCAGGAAGATGAGTAGGACAGCAGAAGAGGAGTTCCAACAAAAAGTTACCTATGATGAGAAACTACGGGACCCACCCTCTCTGCAAATTTCAGAATCTGGTTCCTTTAAAAAGATTGGAGACAAGATGGAAAATAAAATCCAGGAAAGAGCCCTGGGAGGAGGGCAAGATCTGGACAGGTCTGAAAATTTATCTCTTAATACCACAAGGAGATTTGTATGCAGGGACCGCCCTAGGTGACATCCAACTCCCTGTGATGACAGGTCTTGGTGGGACAAGGTTCTACTGAAGGGCCAAGGACAATGAAGGAGCAAAGATGACTTAGCCAAGCAGTGACCACATAAAGCCCGTGGTGGCCGGAACACAAACTGGGCACAGCCCCATCTACTCTCCTCCCCTGCAACAAATCAGCATAAGAAACACATGGACGCTGGAAGGTTCTCAGGTCTTCCATTTATTTTGTCTGTCAAATTTTAGGAATATTCTCCTTTAATTAACTCATCAACGTCTCATGGCAAGAATTTGAAAAAGTAAATTTATACTCAGGTTCTAATTTTAATAGGGAAGGAAGAAGTTACAGCTCAGTGCACCGTGAAGTTGAGACAGACGTAGAGACATCCCAGCCCAACCTCCCTGGAACAGGAAAGATAAATGGGGAGGGAACACAGGTCAGCGTGGGGAAGAGGGTCATAGTGGACACGGGGGTGGGGTGTTCTCCCCACCTCCTCACATTATGCCTGCAGGAACACAGACACATTCAGGTGCCTTTGCAGAAAGAAAGTCAGGGTTCTTCAAGTCACAAAGAGAAGGCGTGAACAAATCTTGCCTCTCAGTCCCATACAAGGCAGCTGTGTCACACTATAGAAAAAATATTCATGAACAAATTCATATCCGTCACAGTGAAGAGTGACACTTTAAACAGCCCATCACATGCTCAATACATCCAAGTCAAAGAAACCCCATAGCACAGCTGCGTCCACTGTTCCCCCCAACACCCCACACACATCAGGCCCCCCAGGGTCTCACCTTTACAAGCCGTGAGAGACACATCAGAGCCCTGGGCACTGTCACTGCCTGGAGTAGAACAAAAACAGGACCGGTCAGATCTCTCTGGAGATGTGGCTAGAGGAGGAACTGTGGGCTGGGTGAGCTCCCCCATGGGCTACCAACCACAATATCCCAAGGATCTTGGGGATCAGCCTCCTTCATACTTACTTGCAGCCTGAGAGTAGCTCCCTCCTTTTCTGTCTGTGGGAAGAAAATGTCCTGTGAGATATCAGAAAGGAACCAGGGCCATGAGGTGCTAGAGGAATCTCCTAGTCTTGGACCCCAGAGAAGTTTCCAGAAATGTGTGATTGCAGACCCAGGGCGGGATCAGGAAACATGAAGAAAGCAGGTGTGGGTCCTGGACCAACTGCCCTCCTGAGGTCTGTCCTCAGCAGGGACCTTCCCTTGTGACTTGTGACTGCTGGGATCAGGTCCCATCACCACCGTAATCCAGGTGATCTATCTGTCCTTCATTTTAACAGGTGCTTTACAAAAGAGTAGGTGCTGGCACACAGGGCCCAGGCTGGGTCAGCCCATGAGTGTGGATGGTGTTTCCCAGTAACCAGGCAGGGAACACTTCTACCTGGGGCTTGAAACCCTCAGTGAGACAAGAAAACCCAGACCCCACTCCTCACCCCTTCCTCACCTGAGCTCTTCCTCCTGCACATCACAGCAGCGACCACAGCTCCAGTGACCACAGCTCCAAGCAGAACCAGGCCAGCAATGATGCCCGCGATGGGGATGGTGGACTGGGAAGACGGTTCTGGGAAAAGAGGGGAAGGTGAGGGGTCCTGACCCTGCTAAAGGTCTCTACAGAGGCTCCGGCTTTCCCTAAGAGACATGACACCCCCATCTCCCTCTTTACCCCATCTCAGGGTGAGGGGCTTGGGCAGACCCTCATGCTGCACACGACAGGTGTATCTCTGCTCCTCTCCAGAAGGCACCACCACAGCCGCCCACTTCTGGAAGGTTCCATCCCCTGCAGGCCTGGTCTCCACGAGCTCCGTGTCCTGAGTTTGGTCCTCCCCATCCCGCTGCCAGGTCAGTGTGATCTCCGCAGGGTAGAAGCCCAGGGCCCAGCACCTCAGGGTGGCCTCATGGTCAGAGACCGGGTGGTGGGTCACATGTGTCTTGGGGGGGTCTGATGGGAAGAGTCAGAAAATTCAGGCATTTGCATCTGTCATGGGACACTCCATCAGCACGCATGTGGCCATCTTGAGAATGGGCAGGACACCTGGGGTGGGGAAGCGAGCACAGAACCCACACACTATCCTGGACACAGGCATCTGGGAGAATCTCCTATTCCGTGGAAAATTCTAGTCCCTGAGGAGGGAACAGTGACTTCTGGTCCTGACCTGAGTGGAGGCTGAGGGACTCAGAGGAGCTAGACTCAGACCCCCACACACATTGAGTGTGAAGCAGAGAACAGGGCCTGAGAGGAAAAGTCAGGGGGCCCAAGGCTGCTGCCGGTGTCAAGGTGTCAAAAGGAACCCCTGATCAGTATTCCAGGGATCGTCTTCCTTTCATTCCCTCAGAGATTTTATCCTTAATTGTGTCAGAGAGCAGGGCGGACCCTCAGAGTCACTCTCTGGTCAGGATCTGGAAACCCAGGAGGATTCCTCTCCCTCGGGACCAGAGGGAGGGCGATATTCTAGTGTTGGTCCCAGTTGTCTCCCCTCCTTGTGGGAGGCCAGCCCAGGAGATCTACAGGCGATCAGGGAGGCGCCCCGTGGCCCCTGGTACCCGCGCGCTGCAGCGTCTCCTTCCCGTTCTCCAGGTGTCTGCGGAGCCACTCCACGCACGTGCCCTCCAGGTAGGCTCTGCGCTGCTCCGCCTCACCGGCCGCCTCCCACTTCCGCTGGGTGTTCTGAGCCGCCATGTCCGCGGCGGTCCAGGAGCGCAGGTCCTCGTTCAGGGCGATGTAATCCCTGCCGTCGTAGGCGAACTGGTTATACCCGCGGAGGAGGCGCCCGTCGGGCCCCAGGTCGCAGCCGTACATCCTCTGGTAGGTGTGAGACCCTGGCCCCGCCCCCGCGGTCAGTACAGTCCCCGGAGCCCCGCCCCGCCCCGCTCAACCCGCGGGGATTTTGGCCTCAACTGAAAATGAAACCGGGTAAAGGCGCCTGGGGCTCTCCCGGGTCAAGGGTCCCCCGGTCCCGCGGCTTCGGGGTGGATCTGGGACCCGGAGACTCGGGGCCACCCGGGCCGTCGGTGGGGGATGGGGAGGGGTCGTGACCTGCGCCCCGGGCCGGGGTCACTCACCGGCCTCGCTCTGGTTGTAGTAGCCGCGCAGGATCTGCAGGTACACTGGGGCCCTCTGTGTCGCGGTCTTCATGATCCGTGTGCTCCGGTCCCAATACTCTGGACCCTCCTGCTCCACCCACGGCGCCCGCGGCTCCATCCTCTGGCTCGCGGCGTCGCTGTCGAACCGCACGAACTGCGTGTCGTCCACGTAGCCCACGGAGAAGAAGCGGGGCTCCCCGCGGCCGGGCCGGGACATGTAGGTGTCGAAATACCTCATGGAGTGCGAGCCTGGGGGCGAGGAGAGGCTGAGACCCGCCCGACCCTCCTCCCCGCGCTGCTCCCCGGGTCCTGCGCCCCCGCCGGGCGGGCCTCTCCCTCCTCCCTCCTCCCCGCAGAGGCCATTTCCCTCCCGACCCCGCACTCACCCGCCCAGGTCTGGGTCAGGGCCAGGGCCCCTGAGAGCACCAGGAGGAGGGTTCGGGGCGCCATGACCGCCATCCTCGGCGTCTGGGGAGAATCTGAGTCCTGGTGGGTGAGTGCGGACTTTAGAACCGGGACCGCGGCGACGCTGATTGGCGTCTCTACAAACCGGACACCCAATGGGAGTGAGAACGGGGTCCGCGTCGTGAGTATCCAGGAAGAAGGACTCGATGCAGGTTGTGAGAAGAAGAGAAACTGCGGAGATGGGGAATCCCCAACGCTGGGACTCCCCAATCCATACACCGCCTTCGGGGCCTGAGACCCTGAGAGCCACACCTGGGGCTTTGGGACTTCGCCCTGACCCCGCTCCTCCTGTGCCAAGCGCTCTGTCTCAATATCTCCCAGAGTCTTGACCCAGGAGCTGTCTGAGAAACCAGGGAGAACCCCTGGGCATGGCCGCATCACTCTCCCTTCACTTTTCATTCCGGAATCTCCCTCCCTGAACTGGACTCCCTGCCTACCACTCCTTACCTGTCCCCCTGGACTGTTCTAGAAGAAAACTCACCCCACGGAGCTTGGTGCCAGAGAGTGAGCTTGCTCTGCGAAAGAAGGTATAGAGACTTTTTTTTTTTTTTTTTTTTTTAAATCTGGAAAAGTTGCGCCTGAGTGCATGAGACAGAATAGAGACCAGTTTGCTGTTTGTTTGTTAAATATATTGGGTAATAGAATCTTGGTAACCCCCGAATGATCAGGAATCTAATCGGCAAAAAATGTGACTTTGGTCCCTTGATTTGTAAATGTGTCCAAAAGCGTTACAACAGGACTCACAAAGCTCCAAAATTTCACTTTCGCGAACAATGTATCTGTGACTCCCACTCGTTGTATTTTAAATTTACCATCACTCCATAGCTCTGAGTTTCTGTGCGAGTCCAGGATATTTCCTCAATACAAAGTAGCAGACTGTGTTACTATATGTTGCAACCAGGAGCCAGTACAGACTATTCACCTCACAGTTGCAACTGTTCAATGCAGTCACAATGCCCCTCACCAGTGCTCATGCACTGCCTGTTTTCAGGAAGTATCCACTTCTACGTGTTGTGTATATTTTATAGGAACACTTAGTATTTTTAAAACCCGATTAACATAAAAACAATTAGCTTTTAGGCAGACCCACATGAGGTATTAAAGGCCAACTGCCAAGGACACCCTGCTAGGCTCTGTAGATGGATATATTAAAATCCATAAAACAATGTATTGAAACCTAAGAATTCTGCTGCTTTCAAATTCTTTCCTCTGCTCCTTTTCCTCAGCGCCTGCTTCTCCAGCCCTTCCCTCAGTCCCTCTCATCCTTCAGGCCTTCCTCTCCCCTTAGTCCCCACCACACTGTCACTCGTGAATTGTGACACTAGCACTGTCCCATGACCTGCTACGTGACTGTTCTCTTCACAGTGGTCCTGCTCCTGTCAGTCAGAGTGTGTCATTTCTCCACTTAAAACACTCCAGTGTCTCCACCTCGGTCTTGTGAAACTTCTGGAGTGTCAGGCACGTGAGCATATGAAGGGATACCTGGTTCATCATAGGCACTAAATTAATTTTTGTTGACTTAATGAATGAAATATGAGTGTATTAAATTGCATCCCAGATAATTATTAAGTGTAAAACACTGAAAAAGTTCAGAAAGATTTTATTTTATCTAACTAGTGTGCATATCAATTCATCAATTCATTCGTGCACTACTACCCCTGGTGAAACAACACCCATTTATCTGCTTCTTGTTCCTTGGTCAGAAATCTGGGCAAGATGTGGATCTCTGTTCTGGGCTTCCAAAAGCTGTGTTTTCATTTTGAATCCTCCTTCAGGTTTATACAGAGGTGGCAGAATGCAGTTTCTTACAGTTGTAAGACCGAATTCCCTGTTCCTTGCTGGCTGTCAATATAGAGAACAGGGAGGCTGCGCTCAATTCCTGGTGTTCACCAGCATTCTTTCCTACACAGCCCCTTCTCTTTTTTTTTTTTTGGCAGAGTCTCACTCTGTAGCCCAAGCTGGAGTGCAGTGGTGCGTTCTCAGCTCACTGCAAGCTCCACCTCCCTGGTTCATGCCATTCTCCTGTCTCAGCCTCCCAAGTAGCTGGGACTACAGGTGCCCACCACTATGCCTGGCTAATTTTTCTTTTTTTGTATTTTTAGTAGAGACAGGGTTTCACCGTGTAGCCAGGATGGCCTTGATCTCCTGACCTCTTGATCCGCCTACCTCGGCCTCCCAAAGTGCTGGGATTACAGGCGTGAACCACCGCACCCGGCCCATAGCCCCTTCATTTTCAAAGCCCACAGTGGAGGAAACCCCTCATGCTGAATTCCTCTCACACTGCATTTCTCTATGCTCAGGAAGAACCCAGTCATTTCAAGAGCTCACCTGATTAGAACAATCCAAGCAGGAGAAACCCAGCCTAAAGTCAACTAATTGAGCCCCTTATTTATATCTGCTAAATCTCTTCACAGCAGCACCTACATTAGAGTTGGTTGAATCACTGGGGGAAGGTGAATGACCAGGAGCTGGCTGTTGGGGCCATCATAGAATCAGCCCAGCAAGGGCTGGGTCTTCCTTTTCTGTTTAATTGAGACACAGTAGGAAATTGAAGTTCAAGTAAAGTGATCGTTGTGAACGATATTAAACTACATCCTCTTTGGCCATGGAAATTCTCCTTACCTTTTAAAACTAAGTTACTTGTTTAATGTCTTATAATTACTTTAGGCCATATGTGGTGGCTCATGCCTGCTATCCTAGCACTGTGGAAGGCAGGGGAAGGCAGATTTGTTGACTCCAGAAATTCAAGATCAGCCTGGGCAAAACCCCCATCTCTACAAAAAAATTAGAAAATTAGTCAGGCATGGCGGTTCATGCCTGTAGTCCCAGCTACTCAGGAGGCTGAGATCAGAGGGTCCCTTGACCCCAGGAGGTCGACACTGCAGTGCATGGTGATCATGCCACCAGACTCCAGCCTGGGTTACAGAGTGAGACCTTGTCTCAAAAATAATAATGATGATGATGATACATTTGGAGCAAATGCAATTTAACGTGTAATAATACATCCTGTCTTATGAAAATGTATTGTGTATTTACGGTTGCATAACAAATTATATAACACTAAGCTCAAAACAATAAATATTCATCATCTCCCACAGTTTCCAATGGTTAGGAATCCAGGAGAGGTTTCCCTGAGTGCTTCTGGCTCAGGACCTCTCACAAGATTGCAGTCCAGTTGTCAGTTAAGGGCTGCATTGTCTGAGGGCTTCACTGGGGCTGAGGATTCACAAGAAAGATGGTTCAGTCACATGGCTGTTGGAAAAGGCCTAGTTCCTTGTTATCTAGTCCCAGAAGTCCTCAGTTCTCAGTCACATGGACCTTCCTGCAGGGCTGCTTATGGCAAAGCAGCTGGATTTCCCCAGAGCTCATGATCCCAGAGACAGAGAGAGAGAGAAGGTGGAAGCTGCAGTGAGTTTTATGTTCTACACCCAACGTCACAAACTGTTATGTCAGCATTATTCTATAAGTTAGAAGTTGTATTAGTCCATTCTCACACTGCTATAAAGAAATACCTGAGATTGGGTGATTTATAAAGGAAAGAGGTTTAACTGACTCACAGTTCTGCATTGCTGAGGAGCCTGCCCCAGGAAACTTAGAGTCATGGCAGAAGTGGAAGCAAACATGTCCTTCTTCACATTGTGGCAGGAGAGAGAAATGCAGAATGAAGCAGGGAAATGCCCCTTACAGAACCATCACATCTCATGAGAATTCCCTCAGTGTGATGAGAACAGCATGGGAGAACTGTCCCCATGATCCAGTCACCTCCTGTGTGGTCCCTCCCCCAAGAGGTAGGGAGTACAAATTGAATGACAATTCAAGATGAGATTTGGGTGGGAACACAGAGCCAGTCCATATCAGAAGTGCCTCATTAAGTCCAAGCCACACTCAAGCGAGGGAATTAAGCTGCATCTCTGGAAGGGGACAGTATCAAAGGATTTGAATATATGTTAAAAGCAAAATTAAAGCTATTGTTTCTGGTTTTTGAAAATCAAAGGCTTCTTTTATCTAATTATTTTTCATTAACTCTTTAAGCTTGTCTTTTAATTTAATTTTAAGTTCCAGGATACATGTGCAGGATGTGCAGGTTTGTTACATAGGTAAATGTGTACCATGGTGATTTGCTGCACCTATCAACTCATCGCCTAGACATTAACCCTGGCATGCATTAGCTATTTTTGCTAAAGATCCCCCAACCACTGCCCTCTCCCAACAGGCCCCAGTGTGTGTTGTTCATCTCCCTGTGTCCATGTGTTCTCATTGCTCAGTTCCCAATTATAAATGAGAACATGTGGTGTTTGGTTTTCTGTTCCTGTGTGAGTTTGCTGAGGATAATGGCTTCCAGCTTCATCCATATTCCTGAAAAGGACTTGATCTCATTCCTTTTTGTGGCTGCATGATATTCTATGGTGTATATGTACCATATTTTCTTTATCAAGTCCATCATTGATGGGCATTTGGGTAGATTCCATGTTCTTGCTATTGTGAATAGTGCTGCAGTGAGTGTAAACATGCATATAACTTTATAATAGAATGATTTATATTCCTTTGGGTATATATCCTGTATTGGGATTGCTGGGTCAAATGGTATTTCTGGTTCTAAATCTTTGAGGAATTGCCACACTGTCTTCCACAATGGATTAACCCAGTTACTTTTCCTCCAACAGTGTAAAAGCATTCCTGTTTCTCCGCAACCTCGCCAGCATCTGTTGTTTCTTGACTTTTTAATAATTGCCATTCTGACTGGCATTAGATGGTATCTCATTTGTGGTTTTCATTTGCAATTCTGTAATGATCCGTGATGTTGACCTTTTTTTCATATTTTTATTGGCCACATGTACATATTCTTTTGAGAAGTGTCTGTTCAAATCCTTTGTCCACCTTTTAATGAAGTTGTTTTTTTCATGTAAATTTGCTTAAGTTCTTTGTAGATTCTGAATATTAGACCTTTGTCAGATGAGTACATTGCACAAATTTTCTCCCATTCGGTAGGCTGTCTGTTTGCTCTGATGATAGTTTCTTTTGCTGTGCAGAAGCTCCTTTGTTTAATTAGATCCCATTTATCAAGTTTTGCTTTTGTGGCAGATGCTTTTGGCGATCTCATCATAAAATCTTTGCCCATGCCTATGTCCGGAATGATATTGCCTAGATTTTCTTCCCGTGTTTTTCTAGTTTTGGGTTTTACATTTAAGTCTTTAATCCATCTTGAGTTAACTTTTGTGTAAAATGTAAGAAAGGGGTCCAGTTTCAATTTTCTGCATATGGCTAGTCAGTTCTCCCAGCATCATTTATTAAACAGGGAATCCTTTCCCCATTGCTTGTTTTTGTCAGGTTTGTTGAAGATCAAATGGTTGTAGATGTGTGGTCTCTTTTCTGAGTTCTCTATTCTGTCCCATTGGTTTATGTGCCTGTTTTTGTAGCCTTGTAGTATAGTTTTAAGTCGGGTAGCCTGATCCCTCCAGCCTTTTTTTTTTTTTTTTTTCCTTAGGATTCTTCTGGCTATACAAGCTCTTTTTGGATCCATATGAATTTTAAAATAGTTTTTTCCTAATTCCATGATAAGCTTCTCTTTTTAAATTCATGATTAAAAGTTTGAGACATCACAGAGCTTTGGGTACTAAGGGAAACACAGTTGGAGACAGAGTAAGGAGATACAACAGTATCTCAGTTTTTCCTGCCAATACCATTGTTATTAAATAACAATGTTCTCTTCAATGAGTTAACACAGTTGAGAACATAGAGTAACTAGATCAAATAGTTCCAAGACTTCAGTCCCTTAACACTAATGCCTTGAAAAGAAGTCTTTGTTTTGTCCAAGATGTCTCAAATTTAGTGGAAATATGCCCCAAGCACCTATTTTCTTATTGAATATCATCTTCACTAAACATTTGCCTACATTAAAAAAAAAAGAAAAAACTCTGCTCTATGGAGTAGCTGTTCTTTTGTTTCTTCACTTCTCTAATAAACTTGCATTCACTTAGAAAAGAATTGCCTGATCAAATTGCTTTTCACTTACAAAAATGTGAATGTCATACTTTGGTCAGCACATCTAGCTTAACATGATGCCAATAACTTCGATTTGATGCGGTAGCCCGAAATGGTTAGCTCGAATTGAGAAACAAGTTGTTTTTCAAAAACTGGCTATTTGGTGAACATTCTATAATAAACTTAACATCTTTTGTTGTTGTATTCAATGAGATGTGATAGAAGTGATTTTGACACCACTATAATTCCATATAGCACTCTATTATGTGCTTCCAAATTTTTTCTTCATTTTAGCATCCTATTCTGTTTTCCATTCATATTTGCTATTCCATCACTGGGTATTCCTTCCTACTCTTTTCTTGTTTCATTTGTTTTGATCAATGATGTGCATTTCCAATTCTGTAAAAGTTTAATTCAGTTTCATGTGTGGTAAAATGTAACATCAGATCCTTTGCAAGATGAAATTACCTTGTACAGCAGATTGAACATTGTATAATTGAAAATCTAGAGAAATGCCAGTGAGCCAAGGATCAAATGACCTATTTGTAGCTGAGGCCATTTTCATGGCATCCTGGTCCTCTCTGTCATGTGGCTCTATATGATTCTCTGTGGTTTTCTTCGAATGTAAGTAGTTCTTGTTAAGGATCCTTGTAGTGAACTTTGAAATTCTTTTTTGTTTCATTTCTATAAAAAACAGGTATATTTTAATTTGGAAAACTCTGTTTAGGAATTACAATCAAGTAACTAGCAGGGTGCCCAGCACTGGGTTAAACACAGAACCTGTAAAGCTCCCCTGGGCTGCTGCCCATTCACTTTCCCCAGAAGGAGACTCCATCCTGAACCTGTGATTATTATACCTTTGTATTTCTTTAAAGATTTGTGCGATAAGTATTTATATATGCCCAAACCAAATATCAGTTAGTTTTGCTGGTTTTTAAGCTTCCTGTACAGCAAATTCCTACTGCATTTATTTTCCCATGATGCACATTACGTATAGGAGTTATCTGTGTTTTACTGCTGAAGGTTTACATTTTATGGTTATACCACAATTTCACTACTTTCCTATTGATGTATATGTGGCTGATTCCACTTTTTGCCATATACATTAGTGTGCATGTCTCCTGTGCACATAGGTAAGAAAGCCCCCCAGAGTGAATGATTAGGAATGAGTTGGTTGGATGATATGTTGTATGGACTTTAACCATAGTAGATAATGATAATATGATTTCCAAAGTGATTGTGGCTATTTAAACTTCTACAATAAATGTGTAATACTTGATGATGTGTTCTGAAAATACTGCGTCAAAGGAATTGAGTTAGAAGTCACTGTCTTGGCAGTAGAATTACAGCAGGCATTTTCATTCAGACTCTGTTAATAACTTCTGTTGTTCAATTGTTTCTTATATACCGTGGCATTATACTTTTGGCATATAGATTCAGAAAATGCTTACTTATAGCACAATCACATAGGGTTATTTTATATTTAAGAAAATTTCATAAGAAAAAGGAAAAAATGGAGGAACGGAGGGAAAGAAGGAGGAATGGAAGGAAAAGTGAACGAAGGAAAGAAGGAAGGGGAAGGGGAAGGAAAGGGGAGTGAGAAGGAGAGAGGGTGAGAGGTTGAATGGAAATAGAGAAGAAAAAGGGAGGGAGGGACAGAAGGAAGGAGAAAGGGAAGGAACAAAGGAGAGAAGAAACTAAAATAAAGAAAAGAATAGTTGTTGAGAAACTAGAAATCCCATATATGGCTAATATTATCAAAATGGGAGGAAATAAAACAGGTGTAGTTAACCTCTATAGAATAATGGACGCATAAGAGGGCTTCATGAGTTATCTGTTGCTGTGTAACCAACTACTCCCAAATTTAGTGACTTGAAGCCACGAACACTGACAAACTCAAAAGCATAATACAAATACCAGCAAATGGTGCCAATGCAGATAGAAGAAGTTGAATAAACAAAAGGATTTTACAAATTGTAATAAGTAAGAGGACACTGGTGTGCAGATGAAAATGATTTTGTAGTTCAGATACTCCAAAAAGTAAGTTCCATCATGGGATTAAAGTTACAGCATTTTATAGGGGACACACCTGTCAGAAGACATAGAGAGGGAGACAGGTTACCCTGAGAAAGGCAACAGACCAAGATGTGAGTGTGATCCCCTCGTGATGGACAGAGGAGAGAAGGTCTCCTGGACATGTCCTAGACCACATCCAATCTAATGAGAGTTAAGCAAGGCGGTAGAGGAGTCCTTGAGGTACAGTTGGTCATCAGAGGACTCCCCTGTCTCCCAGAAATGTCCTCCCTTAGCATCACTGGTATGACCCATCACTGGTTGGGAACAGCCCATGGGAAGCAGAGCCTCAGCACCAATGCTACTGAGGGTGTCAGAGCACAGGAGCAGGGCCCGGGAGATTACCCAGGAGTGTGACTCAAACCTTCTGCCCTGATGGGTCTGTGCCCTTTGAAATCAAGTTGTCTCAGGTTGAATTGCTGGATGATTCTGCTCACACTTGAAATGAGGCAAGGGGAACCGGAAGGCCCCCAGGTGGATGTCTGGTTTCCACACACTCTTCTGCCCTCATTGTGTGAAAGTGCCACCTCCTGGGGATGAGGATCTATTACCTGGGCCTGGAGAAGAGGAGAATCCTCTTTTCACCAGGTGGTCTCTGGGCACACATTGTCGAAACTTCTCTGGTGACAACCATCATGTGTATTTCTGTGGGCTGTCTTTTGTCTCCTTTTAAGGGTACCCTCCTTGGAAAGCAGGACCTTGTACCCTGTTCAAAGATAAAACATGCAAAATACCCCATTGGGTGAATCTAAGGGATTGGACATGAAGCCAAACCCGCTTCTGACTTTTGATTTCCGGACACACATGTTCTTCCAGTTGAGAACACAGCACCATAGAGACATCTCTGATTCAAAGAGTGCACCATTTCTTGAAAGATGGCACTCACCACTCAGAGTGCTTCCTCCAGGCTGGCACTGAGCTGTGCCTGTAGAAGACCTGTCCAGCATTCCTTGTGGCTGGCAGCCTCTGGGTGGTGCAGATGGTGATAGGATTAGTGGAACCCACAGCCATGGAAACACTAAAACTTTCCCTGCCAAGTGAGTCTTTCAGGCAGAAAATGGGCTAGGAGCACCGCCTGGCCTGCAGACCAAGAATGTCAACAGCACCCAGAGAGTGGTGCTGGCTGAGTGTCTGAGAGCAGGACAGGAAAACACCCATGGAATAGGAGCCTATCCCTGTGAAGATGAACCTCTGGCCTTTCCAGGATGGAAGTAGCTAAATGTAGTCACCTTGTTACTTAGTGGCTAGTTAGTCACCTAAAAAATAGTGCCCCACAACTGGGCGTGGTGGCTCACGCCTGTAATCCCAGCACTTTGGGACGCTGAGGTGGGCGGATCATGAGGCCAGGAGATCAAGACCATCCTAACTAACATGGTGAAACCCCCGTCTCCACTAAAAGTACAAAACAATTAGCCGGGCATGGTGGCGGGCACTTGCTCTACCAGTGATATCCAGACAACATAAAAGCTGCAATGATAACTCCTACTTGGTCATACCTGGAGTAATCTAGTTCATTCTTTAGGCCTCATCAGGCTTCCTCAGGTACAGGTTACTGGATTACATAGAGACAATAGCCCTAACACCACCCTGCATCCTTCAGCTCTCTAACATTGGTGCAACTCCCCTCCAGTTCTTTCAGTGTCTTTCACAGGACCCAACCTGGGACACATTATGATTTCTGATTTGGCCAGGATGGGGTCAGTGTCAGAGGTTTCCCTTCATCTTTCAGCACAGTGAGAGTCCTCACTCCACAGACTAGGGACCCAGTGTGGGGGTGACTCCACTTAGCAGTGCATCAGTGTCAATTATGCACTCAGGGAATTGGAAGATAACCAGGGCTGTGTCTGTGAATCCAGTGATCCCATTGTGGGCCATAATGTATCCAGGTTTACTCCTTGACCTCCGTAAGCCCCACTGTGATGGGAGACATGATGGTGCTGTGGGCATCTGGGCATCAGTGTCCCCTCACAGCCAGTGTCAATAATCCCCCCAGTTCTGCCTGTTTCCTTTCCCCAGTGTATAGTCTCCCGAGTAAATGGCCATAGGTTCCTTTGCCGAAGGACTGAGGGAATTGTCCCAGCATATACTTCCACGGGATTGCAGGGTATTCCTCCTAGGGATATGGACTCCACGTCTGTCACTGGGATCTGAATCTGAATCTTGGTTGAGGTCTAGGCATTGAGGATGGAATCATGACTGTATTGGGTCAAAAACCTTTACCCTCCTGCTTCTCAATTCTAGCTTTATTATCATAAATATCAACCAGTGCCCTTGTTAGTTGCCTGTCCTAACCCTGGGACACCACCCTCTATTAACCTTCCCCACATTCCCTGCAGCTTGAGTCCTCTTGCCTGCCCTTCTGAGGCTGCCATAGTAATGGTGCTGTCTGGCATTTTCAGGTCACTGCCACCACTTGGTCTTTGTCTCTTCAGGACCACACCCTCCCCAGGGATATTAATAAATGCAACTCTGGGACCATCTTTACTAGCATCACCCCCAGCCTGCAGAGGACAACACCCCGACACTTCTTAGTGATGCAGCTCCCTCTCGCCATCACGTTCCTGAGGCTCTGGTGGAAGGTGTGCTGTCTGCATCCTCTTGTGGAGCATGGTCTTGGTGGGGCTTCACCATGCCCATTTCACTCAGCCTTGTTATTCCATCCTCTACATGTTCTAGGGCAACTAAGACATGTCCACCTTGTTGAGATTTGGGGATCATTTTATCTAGATTCACCCCAGCAGTGGGTTTACCCCCACTTATCAAAGTTCTGAGGTGTCTGATACACCCATGCCCTCAGATAGTGCCTCCAAGCCAATGATTTTACATTAATCCAGCCTGACATTCTGACCCCTTGATCACACACCCTCAAATTTCAATCCCAGAAGTGCTCCCCATGCTCCTATTGGGACACGCTGGGTGGTTCCTGCAAAGCTCCTGAGTGGGATTCCTGCTGCGTCACAGGGATGAGGCTTCTGCAGCATCTTCCAGCATAGGAAGTGGGAACCATTGCTAGAGAAGGGTGAGCCTCCTCTGTATGCCCAGAGGATCTGGGCGGCACCCATCGGATGATCTTGTTCCATTTTGCAGAATCTCAGGTTTCCCCACCATGGCCCTGACTTTCCTGTAACGGGCCTGCACTGGCTGGGTGTCAGACATCTTTGGAGCACTGTGGCCCTCATAATGATGTCTTCAGCTGCTATTCCATGGTATCTATCCTTTTGCTACAGGAGATAAAGGCTTCTCCATGAGACACTGCAGAGGCTCTCACACGTAGCCAGTGACAGCTGTGAACAATCTGCATATTCTCATTATCCTTTTTCAGGGCATGAACACAGCTGGGAAGTAACCAGCCAACTCCACTGTCTTTGTGGGTTTCCCCCCAATTCCATCATTATTGTGCAGGGCATTCTATCACCCCACCTGCCACAGCTTCTTTTAACCAGGACATCGTTAGCACTGGTGACACCCAAGCAGCGCAGCTGCACCTTGTGCCATGGACTGTCTGTGTCCCCCACTAACCCAGATGGCATCCTCTTGGCCTGCCAGGCAGTGGGAAAGCTTATTTCAAATTCCCATTTTTGCCCATTTTCACCCTTGATACCTCTTTGTGGTATCACCCTTGATACCATTGTGTTAGCTATGGTCTCCTCAGGAGCAGACCCCAATATAAGTCCCGTGCAAGGACTTATTAAGGGAAATGCTTGTGAGAGAACTTCAGGAGAGAGACCAAAAACACTGGGAAAGCCATCAGACCACCCTGCAACTCTGAGCCCCAGTGAAGGAGAGAGGGCAGAAAGACCAGCTGGAAGCATCCTAGACCCTGTGCTGCCTAAGGAAAATTCGGTAAGTGTGGCAGGGAGCCCTGGAGCCTCAGTCAGCCTTCAGAGTAGAAATATTCCTGCCTTAGTTTCCCTGCTTTCCTCAATCAGGAAAAAGCCAAGGCAGGTGTGGTCTCAGAGCAAACATGACAATAGATTTCAGGCTGCAACAGCTGAAGCATCATCAATTATTATTCTTCTACCTGAGGGCCTGGGATGTGCATCCTCATGAGTGCCACAATGATGCACTGGAGTAAAAGGAAAAAGGATGATGATAGAGGGAAAAAAAGGTATTAACTGATGAACTAACATCTTTAAGTAGATGAGAAGAGATGATGTTCAGGGCACCCGCAGAGGTACTGGCTCTGGGAGCAGGATGGTTAACACACAGCAATCCCCCATGTGGAAAAATGCCTGCCATGTGGTGCAGCTGCAAATGCATGAGCAGACAGTGGTGGAATCTGTGAAGTTATCTTCTAATGTGTTCAGTTTTCTCAGTGAAGTAGGAAGCAAGGTCATCAGCTGAAGTAAGAATGGAGAAGGAGGGTTGGATATGTAAGCACAGAGAGAAGGTGTGTAAGAGTCACCCAGGCCAGGAGGGGGCTGAGGGTGAGCCATGCAGGGTGAGAGTGATTGCTGGCTGTGGTGGGGGTTCCCCATGAGGTTTGGGTCGTGAAGATACAGAGAGCAGTCAGATTGCTGTGTGCTGCTCTCCTGCAGCTTGGGGGGCAGGTGCAGTGTAGGCAGAGGTGGAATCCGCCAGCTGTGTAGTTTTGCCAAGCAAGTGTGACAACGCAAGGGAGAGACAAGGGAGGGATGGAAATTATTTACCACAGAATCCAAAATGGGTGAGGAGGTGAATCCAAGCACTGAGGGAGAGGGAGGATATGGCAGGATCACTGGACTAGGAATCCCAAGGGGGTGGAAGGATTGTTGGAATTGATGTACTACAGAATGGACTCCACACCTGGAAAGCAGGCACATAGGCAGTGAGTGTTTCACTGATACTACATCACAGCATATGATAAAATAATAGTATCAGTGTCCTCAGAGCCTGTGGCTACCCTGCAAGGGATGAGTGGAAAGATGGTCAGAGAGTGGGAAGTGTGAAATTGAGAGTGTGGAAGGGCTGGGCTTCTTTGCCATGAGGAAGCCTAGGGGATAAGAAGGGCATGAGATTCAGGCAGAGAGAGGACATGGTTATGAAGGAAAGGAGTTCCAGGATGGAGAGGCCAAGAAGCATGGACATCTTCTCTGCTGTATAGGTGTCTATTGCTGCCATAAAAATTACCACAAACCAAACAGCTTTAAACAGCGCCTAATTATCATGTCACAGTCCTGTGGGCTGCAAGTCCACACAGTCTCATGGGGCTAAGATCATGGTATGGGCAGGTCTGAGTTCCTTCCTGGAGATTCTGGGGAAGAATCCACATCCAAGCTCATTCAGGTTCTTGTCTGCATTCACCTCCTTGCAGATAGAACAGAGCTTCCCACTTTCTTGTTGGGAGCCACCCTTAGCTCCTAGAGACTTCTCTCTGGTACTCACATATGGTGCCTAAAGCACATCCAATCCTCCTGCTTGGAACCTCTGATCTCCCCTTTGCTGTGTCTCCTCTGCCTTCCTCCTCTGCAGCATCTGACTCCATCCAGAGCAGATTCTCTACTTTTAATG
>NW_022294988.1:25341-27613 GCF_002776525.5 Piliocolobus tephrosceles
TCCCAGGCTTATCAGGTGGAGGAAAATTCCCACCTAATAATTGTGGTCAGACAGGTTATCTGCTCTCAAACCCTGTTTCCTGATAAGATCTTATCAATGACAATGCTTGCGGAAACTTCATTAGCAATTTTAATTTCACCTCCTCCGGTGGTTCTGTGATCTCCCCCTGCCTTCATTTGCTTTGTGATATTTTATTACCTTGTGAAGTATGTGATCTCTGTGACCCACACCCTATTCCTGCACTCCCTCCCCTTTTGAAAATTGCTAATAAAAACTTGCTGGTTTTACGGCTGGCTCAGGGAACATCAGGGATCCTGCTTGTGATGTCTCCTCCGACACCCAGCTTTAAATTTCTCTCTCTTGTGCTCTTTCCCTTCATTTCTCAACCCAGCCGAGACACTTAGGAAATAGAAAAGAACCCACGTTAAACATCGGGAGCGAGTTCTCCCGATAGTGGGGTAGGGGTGGAGGCTATCGGGGGTGGGGGCTGCAGGGTCTCTTTCACCCCTACCCTTCCATCCTCTCCTGAAGGGCAGATGGTCACTTTCCAGAAGGAGCAAGTGTCCTACTGCATCTGTTCAACTGAGGAGGAAACATGGCATGGTGAGAATAAGGTATGAAAAGGGCAAAGCTGGGCAGGAACACACAGCACACATGCAGATGCTGGTGTACTGTGTGGGTTCAGAGGATGGACTTAGGGATGGGGCATGAGATGTAATAAGGTAAGGGAAGACAGACCCCACACAGAGGCCAGGAAAACATCCCAACACAGCATCAAAGGCCAGGGGGCATGAACCAGTCAAGTGTCCATTATGCAACAGATGCCCATGACCTGCATCATGGGATTGAAGATAAACCTACTAAGGAACAGGGAGGACCTAAGGGTTTCATGCGATAAGCACGCACTGTGGAGGAGACGTCTGTCTCATCAGTCATCTCACTACCACTGACCTCGAAGGGATGCTGCCCATCACTGAGGATCCAGGCATCATTCTCATTTGACACAAGCATGACGGCCAAGCCCTATTCCAAACGAGTCTACTCTAGTCACCTGGAAGGATATAGAGGGTAGAAACAGAAGACTCCAAAGTAGGAAGACACCCAAATGGGGGATGAGGATGTGAAATGTGAAAAGGTACAGAAAATAAGCAGGTAGGAGAGTGAGTGTCCCTCTGTGTGTGGAGCTTACCTGATTCACGTGGGTCTCAGAGTCTTCAGGCAGGTCATAGGTAATGGCAGTTTTCACCTGCTCCATGTCCATGACTTGGCCAAATAGGTTGGTAGCCAAAGAATTAATCTTTAAACATCTTTTGGGGTCATTCTCAGACAAGTGCAGAAAAACAGAAAATGTTAGTCACCTGAGGTGCATTCTTCTTCTCAGGTTCAGAAATGAACTACATGTAAGAGAAACCAAAGGCTGTAATTCTCATGGCACCCAGAAAACTGGACTAGGGACCTGGAGAGCCATGTGCCTGTCATTGCTCCACTGCTCACGTGCTATGTGACCTCAGGAGAAGCTCTCCACTCCTAGGGCCTCTTCGATTCTTCTGTGAATCATGGACAAACACCTCCGTTCTAGCAACCTTACTGAAATGCAGGGAGGAACAAGTGATCAATGCAGAGGAAAAAATCAGTGATGATATTTACTCCTAGGCAAGACTCTTTAGGAAGATGTACCTTAAAAGCAGGAGAAAACATAGTATACTTGCAATCCCCTGCCAGAAAGCCTCTTTAGTTTAGTAATTATGATTGTTCATCATCTTTCTATAAAATAAAGGCAAAACTTTCACTCAGTATCTCAAATACATTAAATACAGTTTGTGATTCTATGTCAGCTTATGTCCACAACTTTTGCTCTGTGTGAAACTGAAAAGAATTGGGGACACATCCATGTTTGTGTGGTGGCCAGGAAACCCACAAAGGTTTGGAAATGACCCTATATCATCCATTTTCAATTGACTCCCTCTGTGTTTTGGAATCCCAGGCAATTCATACTCTTAAAAAAAATCACATGTTGTTATATAGGACAGAGTAGAAAAGGTAATACTTCTGTTTTAATTTGCTAGGGCAAAGTACCACAGGCTGGGTGAGTAAAATAATAAGTATGTATTGTCTCACAGTTCTGGAGGCTACAGGTGCAAAGTCAAGCTGCTGCCGAGTTGCTTTTTTCTGAGGCCTCTCTCCTTGGCTTGTAGACAGCCACTTCTGTCTTCTCAACACAGGACTTCAACATATGAATTTTGGTTGGGGAGGGACACAATTCATCTCATAA
>NW_022294988.1:27623-32521 GCF_002776525.5 Piliocolobus tephrosceles
TTTATCTTTTCTTTGTGTTGGGAACATTTAAAATCCACTCTTCTAGCTATTTTGAAATATACATTTTTGTTAGCTTTAGTTGGCCTGCTGTGCTCTAGAACACTAGACTTATTTTTTCTATATAACTGAATGTTTGTACCCATTAATCTACCTCTCTACATCTTCCCACCCCTGCGATCTTCCCAGCCTCTGGTAACTGTCATTCTACTCTCTACCTCCACGAGATTAACATCTTTAGCTCACACATATGAGTGACAATGTGTGATATTTGTCTTTCCTTGCCTGGCTTATTTCACCTAACATGACCTCTGGTTCCATCCTGGAGCAACTGACAGGATTTCATTCTTTTTTAAATGGCTGAATTGCATTCCATTGTGTATATACTTCAGTTATTTTATTCATTCACCCATTGATTTCACATCTTTGCTTTTGTGAATAGTGCTTCAATAAACATGGGCGTGCAGGTACTCTTTTCATATATTGATTTCATTTCCCTTGGATAAATACCCAGAATTAGAATTGTTGCATGGGATAGTAGTTTCATTAATAGTTTCAGTTTTTTTGAGAAATCACTCTACTGTTTCCCATAATGGCTGCACTAATTTACATACCACCAACAGTGTATCACAGTTCCCCTTTCTCCACGTGCTCACCAGCATCTATTATTTTTTATTTTTTAATAATAGCCGTTCTAACTAGGGTGAGATATATCTCATTGTAGTTTGATTTACATTTTCCTGGTATTTAGTGATGTTGGGTGTTTTTCATACACCTGTTTGCCACTTGTATGCCTTCTCTTAGGAAATGTCTATTCAGATCCTTTGTCCACTTTTTAATTGGATTATTTGTATTTTTTACTGCTAAGTTTTGTGTTCCTTGTATATTCTAGATATTAGTCTAGAATATACTAATTGGATGAATATACTAGTTGGGTGAATACTTAGCAAATATTTTCACTATTCTACAGGTTATCTCTTCATTCTGTTGGATGTTTCCTTTGCTGTGTAGAAGCTTTTTAGCTTAGTATAGTCCCATTTGTCTATTTTTACTTTTTCTGCCTGTGTTTTTGAGGTCTTAGCCATAAAATCTTTGCCTAATCTCATGTCCTTTAGTGTTTCCCATATGTTTTCTTCTAGTAGTTTTATAGTATTGGGTCTTACGTTTAAGTCTGTAATCCCTTTTGAGTTGATTTTTGTATATGGTGAGGGACAGGGGTCTGGTGACATTCTTCTGCATCTGGCAGCATTTTCTCAGCACCGTTTATTTAAGATACTGTTCTTTCCCCAGTGTATATTCTTGGTTCCTTTGTCAGAGGAATTCCTTTGAGAGTTCTTATTAAGGAGCAATGTTTAGTTTCACCAAATGCTTTTTCTGCATCTATTGAGATGATAATACGGTTTATGTCCTTCATTCTGTTGATGTAGTATATCACATTTTTTTATTCACATATGTCAAACAATCCTTGCATCCCTGATATAAAACTCACTTGATCATGGTGTATTGTTTGGATCTGTTATTGGATTTGTTTGCTAATATTTTCTATTACTCTTTTTTATTACTAACATTTACATTTTTATTGTAAGCATTTTAAACTTGTAAAATTTACATATATACTGAAATGATCAGATCTGTATCAAATTCATCAATGAATTTTGACAAATACAGCCATATCACCCATGCCACTATCCAGATACACAGAGTTCTCTTTATTCTGCATTCAACCTAGTCCCCCTTTGCCCAGCAGCCATTGATTTGATGACTATCATGACAGAGTAGTTCTTCCTGTTTTAAAACTTCATATGTATCCACTCATGCCATGTGGCCTCCCTTGTGTCTGGCTTTTGGCACTTGGTATAATATCTATGTGGTCCACCCAGGTTGTTGCATGTATCAGTAGTTCATTCATTTTTATTGCTGGTAGTATTCCATTGTATGATTGAATCACAATTTTTTTGTACATTGTGGGGCTATTCTTTTTATTTTATTGTTACAAATAAAGGAACTATGGAAATACTTGTACAGGAATTCTTGGACATAACTTTATTTCTCTGGAGTAAATACTTAGGAGTGGAAGTGCTAGCCATAGAGTACTAGCTTGTTTAACTTCATCAGATGATACAAAACTGATTTTCAGAGTGGCTGTTTCATATTCTTATAGGCAATGGATGAGACTGTTTCACATCCTTGCCAATATTTATATTTATTTATTTATTTATTTATTTTTATTTTTCAAAACCAGAACATTTATTGCATGACTAATCGCTGACATTCTTAAGATGAACTGGATGCTGCAACAGCTGCCCTCTTGGGTTTAGGTGTTGTTCCTTCACGGAATCCATGCCTGAATCTGCTGTATACAATTTTTAGGTGCCTCATTCGACCAGTTCCGGTGGTATTTCGTCTTTTAGCCTTGGCACTCCAGTTATACTTTCTCTTGCGCTTGACAGGGTAGCCACATTTGCCACAGGTCGACTTCTGAAGGTGGTAGGCCTTAGAGCCACAGCGGCGGCACAATGTGTGCGTCTTATTGCGACGCTTTCCAAACGATGACGTTCCCTTCGTCATCTCGCTTCTGCAGCCGAGACCAGAGAGAGCAATATTTATATTTATTAATCATTGAAATTTCAGCCATTCTAATAAGCACTTAGGGGTTTCTCACCGTGGTTTTACTTCGCATTTTTCCCTGATGGCTGTTGGCTGTTTGTATATCTTTTTTGTAATGTTTCAGAAGATTTCTCTAAAGATTGTGGAAGGAGCTAAATAAACGTGATTTCTCTTTCTGTAAGTGCTAGACCAAAAACGGAATGTCCAGAATCCATCCACACTTCCCAGTCTAACCTGCCCAACCCCATATTTGCTCCCTGAAGTCCCCACTCCTTCATCCCTCTTTATAGTCTATCCACTTCATTCTGGCTCCTGCTCACTCTCCTCCAAAACGTCTGTTACTGTGAAGGTCACTGACATACTCGGTATTGTCATCTCTCCATCTGTCTGTACCTCTCCACAGCTTTCCTCACACTCAATAACTCTTTTCTTATTTTGCTCGGTTCCTGTGGATTCACTTCACAAATATTAATTCAAAGTAGTTGTAGCTGGAAGAAAGAATAGAGAGTTATAAAAAAATCTTTGTGAAGGCACCACCCAGGTTTGTCAATTGGTGACATTTTAATATTATTGGCTATATGTAGTATACAGAGAAGAATGATAGAAATGTATGTCAATAGCCTTGATTTTTCACAGTTCTGATATGCATGTGATTCAGTCAATACTGTACTGAGCAAAGCAAGAATTGCAGGAGGATTGCAGGAGGATGTGTGTCTTGAATGTGGTGCATGCCTTTGTATTTGTACTGTGTTAGGAAATCTCTTTGTTTGAAGTCTTTTACAGTTGTTTTTTAGACCGAGTCTCACTCTGTCACCCACGCTTGAGTGCAGTGGCACAAAAACAGCTCACTGTACCTCAACCTCCCAGGCTCAAGCGATCCACCCACCTCAGCCACCCAAGTAGCTGGAAGTATAGCTGTGCTCAACCATGCAGGGCTAATTTTTGTATTTTTTGGAGAGAGGGATTTTTGCCATGTTTACCAGGCAGGTCTGGAACTCCTGAACTCAAGCAATCCACCCACCATGGCCTCCCAAAGTGCTAGGATTACAAGTGTACACCACTTTGCCTGGCTTTGCTCTTAGACTTCTTAGAAATTGTTTCTTGCTAATTTTATCATTCATTTGCTTGCTTTTTCAGTTAACATGTTCTATGACATGAATCTATATTTATACAAATAGTTCATTTGCTTTCATTACTGGATAGTATTCCATGGGAGGAATATAGTACAATTTATATCTTTCCCTCTGCATTGACCTTCAGGTTGTCTCTATTGTAGACCTCACTGCAATGAACATCCTGGGACATTGCCTCCTGCTCTCAGGGATACGTGAGCTCCCCTAGGATATGCATGTGGGAGTGGGGTCACTGCTCTTTTTCCACATGATGCTACATGATGCAAAATTGTTCTCTGAAAGAAATAATCCAAATGGCCATCAAGAGGGGGCTGGTTAAAAAGCACCACACTCAATAGAAGCAATCTCTACTTTTTAAAAAAATATTACATATGTATACAATGGAGGATCATGAAAATTTCAAACGAAGATGTAGCGAAGCTCTTGGTATTTCTTCATGTGATCGTCTTTGTGATACAATGTGAAGGGAAAAGGGAAGGTGCAGGAAAGCAGATGTAGTTTGCTAAAATTTGTGTCAAGTGGGAGAAAGATTATATACCTATACATTTAGATTGACTCACATATGCATAAAATGTCTTTGAAAGAATAAGCAAGAAACTGATATAAATGGCTGCCTGTCAAGATAGGGTAGCATAAGAGCTACCTTTTGAGCCAAGTCAAAACATAAAATTGAAGATAATTCCAAGGCAGACAAAACAAACAAAATCAAATCCTTCAAAATAAAAAACTCAAAAAAAAAAAAGCCTCCGGCCACTGCACTCCAGCCCAGGCAACAGAACGAGATTCCGTCTCAAAAAACAAACAAACGAACAAAAAGCCTGACAGAATTAATTCTCTTACCTGTTTCCTGCCACTTTAATTCAGTATGTTGTTTTCTTTTTCATTGCACTATCTCTCTTTATGTGTGTGTCTGTCTTTCATTCATTAAAAGGCAAAATGAGGGCATGGTTAATTAAGAAGTACAATTGGCTTGATGAAGAAAATTTAGACCAAATCCTGATGTAAATGGTGAAGTTCAATCTACAAGGAATTCTATGGGGTCCAGTGTGCCAATTGTGGCTTCAGCATGCTCAGAACTCCCTCTACTGTCCATATGGGCTCAAGGATGTGATACTTAAAAATTATTCTAATATCAGTGGCAATTGTTATGGAGAAAATATA
>NW_022294990.1:0-5142 GCF_002776525.5 Piliocolobus tephrosceles
TCTACTAGTAAAAACGACTATGCAAAACGCACATGGAAATGTCTTAGAAGCTTAAGTGCAAAAGAGGGCACAATTTCAAGAGAAGGAGTTGAAAAAAGGAAAGTTTATTTATTAGGTCTAAATTATGATGAATATGTTTTAGTTAGAGGTTGTTTTCGTTTTCGAGTAATAAAAGGGATGGTTCATTTTTCTGGTAAGATTATGACACCTTCACGTAAATATATAAATATTCGTATACCACCTTATCACCCTTTTTTTAAATTAAGAGCATTAAGCGATAATAATATAAATTATGTAGATGATAATTTTGTTTTTTGTAAACAAGAAAAAAACATGAAAGTTAATACAAGTGTTAAAAATTTTCATGATAGCACTATGAGTATTCGTAACACTAATGACGACACGTGTAATACCAGTGGAAACAATGTTTGTTATAATTATGACGAGAAACAAAAAGTAAGCACAAGATATGTTAACATACCAGAATCTGAAAGTAATGAAAAGTATACGTTCCAACCTGAAAACACAGATACATACGAATGTGCATATACGATTATAAATAATTATTTATTTGGACTAAATTTACAAGATAAATATAATAATAAACGACAACGATTTTATAATTATATTATTAATAAAAAGAATAAAACAGAAGAGAATTATTATAATAATTGTTCTGATATAGAAAAAACGATAGACGTACATTTTAAAGGTGATAAATATGATGTTATCATCGCTTTTGAAAAAAAAAAAGATTTTCTCTATTATTTGTATAATTACGATAATACGAAAAAAATAAATTTTGATAAATATTATAACGAAATTAAAAATGTATATGTTAGTAATCTTAATGTATATTATTTAGTGAGACAGGTTTTGTTGGGATTGTATTACAACAGTGGTAATAGTTGCAGTAGTAAAAATAAAAGGCAAAACTTAACACATATGATAAAAAGAGCTATAAACGGATGTACAGACTGGAAAAAAGGTAAAGGCAATTTTATTAGTACAAATTGCGAAAATAACACAAGAGTTAACTTTGATGCAAATGGAATAAACGAAAAATCAAATTCTCAGAATAACATAAATGAAAAAAGTATGCATGATATATTGGAAAAAGCAAATGCAGGAAGCGATGATTTCCACACGGAGGATAATATTGTGAACACGGGCACGAACACGAGCACGAACACGAGCACGAACACGAACACGAGCACGAACACGAACACGAGCACGAACACGAACACGAACACGAACACGAACACGAACACGAACACAAACACGAACACAAACACGAACACAAACACGAACACAAACACGAACACGAACACGAACACGAACACGAACACGAACATGAGTGACGGTTGTAAAGGAAAGTCAACAGATAAACAAAGTGATAACGAACATCTGTGCATTGAAAAGAACATACCAGAGTATAACATATTCAGTATCATGGTTATAGGTGATAAAGGGAAAGGTAAAAGTTTTTTTAATATAAATTTAATTAATAACTTATTAAACTATTATGATTCTATATTTTTGATAGATATAGATATAGGACAACCAATTATTGGGGTTAGTGGTTTTATTTCTATATATGAAATAAATGGTTTTTTAAATGAGTACAATTTTTTTTCAAATAGTTATAAATGTATATTAAAGATATATATTGGTAATTGTTCTATAAGTGAAGATACAAATTTTTTTATCAAGTGTTTAAAATATATGTATAGCTATTTATTTGATGAGTATTTTAAAAATATAAAAAATGAAAAAGAGAATAATCGACGGACGTATCCGATAGTTGTGAATAGTTTTGGTTGGATAGAAGGTGTAGGATTATTTTTGTTAGTTTTAAATATTTACTTAAGTAGATGTAATTTTATTATTCAGTTTGACTCGTTAGGTATACATGACAATGTAGCTAATGAATTAAGTAAAAAAGAAACTTTGGAATATTTGTTTAACGACTTTGTTGTGTTGGCTCATAGTAAAGTTGAAGATACATTGCAAGATAGTAACAAAATGGATAAAAAGATAAAAAATATAAGCCACACTTGTTTTACCGTTTTCAACTTACGTAACAAAAATGTATGTTTATTTCCAAAACAACATTCTATAATTAATTTGATTAAAACTTACTGTGGAGTTACAACAAATGATATACTATGTTATAATTTTAGTTTATCTTTTTCCAATTATGCAGTAGATAAAGAAAAAACAACAAAACAAAATACAGATATGAATGAGTATTATAAAAAAAGAATACACGATAATAATGCACATCCATATGATCAAAGTAATTCGGAATATTTGACAAGTTGCAATAGTGATAAAATGAATGAAAGTGACATAAATTATTTGAAATATAGACACGATTCGTGTAAGTACGCAACTAGTAATAACAATAATATTAGTATTTTTAATAGTAACGGTTATAACAGCGGGAACAACAGCTACCACAGTAATTACAGTAACTACAGTAATTACAGCAATTACGGTAACTACAGTAACTACAGTAACTACAGTAACAACAGTAACAACAGTAACAACAACACGTATGTTGTTGATAGTCATGCTGGTGGTAACAAATACGAAAATGCTCACACTCGATATGATAATAACAATAGCAACAGTCACAATAACAATCGTAACTATAACACTACTAACATTAAAACGTACAGTAGTTATAAAGGTTATAATTATGGAAATAATTATGATAGCAACAAAATAAATCACGATTGTGATTTTTATGGTAGCAATAACAGAAATATCAATTATATAGATATGAATAAGCACGACATTAGTGTTAGCAATATTCGGAACGGAGTTAGTAGTAATAACATTTATAATGACAAAAATAGTTATTACAATTATAAAAACGAATTTATTTTTCCGAGGCATTGTACGAATTACCCAAATTATTCAAATTACCCAAATTATTCAAATTACCCAAATTATTCAAATTACCCAAATTATTCAAATTACCCAAATTATTCAAATTACCCAAATTATCCAAATTACCCAAATTATCCAAACCACCCAAATCACGTAATAAGCCTTTTTGACAACAATGAATACAAAGTTAAATACTTAAAATATGAAAAAAATCCGTTATCTTACATTTATGGTAAAAGAAATAGAAACAGGGAAAGTCAGTGCTTGGGTGATGAGAAAGAGGAGTGGTCTGATTATAATGAACAGGTTTATCGTAGTGGAGAGTTTTTAAATGACATAAAAGATAAACCTTACGATAAAATATACAAAACAGTATACAATGAAAATAATTTTAAAGAAGAAACGTACAAAGACAACAGGTATAAAAAGTTAAAGAATGATGAATGCATTTCAAATTGTAATAAAAAATTAATTACACAAAAAAATAAAGATGAAATCGAAACTAAAATTGAAAACTATAACTATTTAATAGACAGGATAAAAGATTTTTTTCAAAACAATAATATAAGAATAATTAATACAATAAGTTATAAAAACCTTTTGTTTGATAACGACAGTAGTAACAATAATAGTCATAATTATATGAAGGATGAAAAAAGAAATTGTCATAGTCATATTTCCATATCACCGAAATTTTTAAGAGCATATAGATTTTATAGTTATTTTTTTTATAAATTTAAAAAAATCATTTTTTATATTAACACATTTTCATGTCATGATGATTTAAAAACATATTTTTTTAAACACTTTAAACTTGTGGATTATTATATTTTTTGTAATGACATAGACCCTATAAAGTTACATGTACAAATGGTTGATGGTAAATGTCCAAACAACATCAATAATGATACTCGTATAAAAAACATGCCTGAAATGTCTGATATGCCTGAAATGTCTGAAATACCTGAAATGCCTGAAATGTCTGAAATGCCTGAAATGTCTGAAATGCCTGAAATGTCTGAAATGCCTGATGATATAACAGAAGCAGAGCCAAATGAACAAAACATATATGTAAAAAATAAGAATGATGTAAAAAATAAGAATGATGTAAAAAATAAGAATGATGTAAAAAATAAGAATGATGTAAAAAATAAGAATGATGTAAAAAGTGAGAATGATTTAAAAAATGAGAATGATGTAAAAAATGAGAATGATGTAAAAAATGAGAATGATGTAAAAAATGAGAATGATGTAAAAAACGATTTGAATAATAATAATAATAAAAGTAAATATGTATGCAAAATAGGAATAAACAATGTAGCTAATTCGATAATGGCTGAGGGGGACATAACTGTTGTAGATATTGTCACTGATACGACAGCTAATTCTTCAAATGTCGCTACGTTTACTACAAATAACAACTTGTGTATTTCCAACAATTTAGACAGTACAGTAGGTGTAGATACATATGATACTGAAAAACTACAACATGTGAAACATACTAAAAATGTGCATAAACTATATAAAGAACCAAAGAATAGACTTCTATTCACTTGTGCTATATTTAATTTAAAAGATATATACTTAAGTAGTATATTATTTAATAAAAATATTAAGAGTATGCAAGAATATAATGAATTTTTTGCATTTAAGTATTTTTTTAACAATGTAATATGTTTATGTTATTATCCTGGTGATAATTTATCAAAAAAAAAAAAAAAAAAAAAGTATGACCTTGCTAACAAGGTAAAGAATGGACATGACGATTTACCGAATGATAAAGCGAACCATGTGAATAGTACCGATAGTGTGGACGAAGAGGACGAGGAAAATGAAGCGAACGACATACCCAACACAAATTCAAGATACTACATAGATTATATGCAAATAAATACTGATAATTTTAAAAATATTAATTATATTATTAAAAAAGAAGACATGAAAAAAAATAATATTCAACTTATTAGCATGAGTGAGAAGTTTAAATATAAATTAATAGCATATATAAAACTTATTGATAATATGAAGCTGATAATATATTTACCATATTGGCTTACAAATTTTGATATACTTAAACATGTAAATACGTTCGTAGCTGGAGTCCAACTTCTGCCTTACAATATGCATGACATAATTAATAACTATTCTTATTATTTAAATATAGTGAGTAAAAAAGAGAAGGATATTATTAGGCTGTTAAAAACGAAAAAGGCGTGTTCAACGTGACGAGTAGAGCACACACAC
>NW_022294991.1:0-2656 GCF_002776525.5 Piliocolobus tephrosceles
AGAAAGCTATTCTCTAGTTTTTCTCTGAGGATACTTGCTTTTTCACATTGGGCGCGAATTGGCTCCCAAATGTGACTGGGCAGGTTCCACGAAAAGAGGGTTAGCAAACTGCTTCCTGATAAATAAGTTGTAATTCTGTGAGATGAATTCACAGATCACAAAGAAATTTCTCAGAAAGCATCTCTCTCGTTTTGAACTGATTATATTTCATTATCAGCGTAGGCCTCAAAGCCATCCAAAGTAATCTTTCTTAGGTTCCTCAAAGACAGTGTCAATGGCCTGCTCCATGAAACATAAGTGTATCTCTCTGAGATGAATTCACACATCAACAAGAAGTTTCTAAGGAAGCTTCCTTCTAGTTTTCATAGGAGGATATTTCCTTTGTCACCAAAAGCTTCACTGCACAAAGAAGTATCCCATTGCAGATTTCCAGAAAACTGTGTTGGCAAACTGTTGACTGAAGAGAATCGTGTAACTCTGTGAGTTGCATTCACACATCGCAATGCAGTTTCTCAGAAGGCTTCTTTCCAGTGTTTGTCTGCGGATATATCCTTTTTCTCCATAGGCCTCAATGAGTTCCCAAATATCACATTGCAGAATCCACGACAAGACTCTTAGCAAACTATTCCAAGAAGGGAATGGTGGAACTCTGTGTGATGAATCCACACATCAGAAAGCAATCTCTCAGAAAGCTATTCTCTAGTTGTTCTCTGAGGATACCTGCTTTTCACAATTGGCCCGAATTGGCTCCAAAATATCACTGTACAGGATCCACGAAAAGAGGGTTAGCAAACTGCTTCCTGAGGAATAAGATGTAACTCTGTGAGATGAATTCACAGATCACAAAGAAATTTCTCAGAAAGCATCTCTCTCGTTTTGAACTGATGATATTTCCTTTATCAGCGTAGGCCTTAAAGCCATCCAAAGTATCCATTCTTCGGTTCTTTAAAGACAGTGTTAATGTCCTGCTCCATGAAACATAAGTGTAACTCTGTGAGACGAATGCACACATCAACAATAAGTTGCTAAGGAAACTTCCTCTAGTTTTCTCAGGAGGATATTTCCTTTGTCACCATTAGTTTCACTGCACTAAGAAATATCCCATTGCAGATTTCCAAAAAACTGTGTAAGCATACTGTTCGGTGATGAGAAACGTGTAACTCTGTGAGTTGCATTCACACATTGCAATGCAGTTTCTCAGAAGGCTTCTTTCCCGTGTCTACCTGAGGATATATCCTTTTTCACCATAGCCCTCAATGATCTCTAAAATATCACATTGCAGAATCCACGACAAGACTCATAGCAAACTGTTCCAGGAAGGGAAAGGTGGAACTCTGTGATGAAGCCACACATCAGAAAGCAATCCCTCAGAAAGCTATTCTCTAGGTGTTCTCTGAGGAAACTTGCTTTTTCACAATGGGCCCGAATTGGCCCCAAAATATCACTGTGCAAGTTCCACGAAAAGAGGGTTAGCAAACTGCTTCCTGAGGAATAAGATGTAACTCTGTGAGATGAATTCACAGAACACAAGAAAATTTCTCAGAAAGCTTCTCTCTCGTTTTGAACTGAAGATATTTCCTTTATCAGCGTAGGACTCAAAGCCATCCCAAGTAACCTTTCTTAGATTCTTCCAATAGAGTGTTAATGGCCTGCTCCATGAAACAAAAGTGTGACTCTGTGAGATGAATTCACACATCAACAAGTGGTTTCTAAGGAAGCTTCCTTCTAGTTTTCATAGGAGGATATTTCCTTTGTCACCATTAACTTCACTGCGCTAAGAAATATCCCTTTGCAGTTTCCAGAAAACTGTGTTGGCAAACTGTTGGCTGAAGAGAAACGTGTAACTCTGTGAGTTGCATTCACACATCGCAATGCAGTTTCTCAGAAGGCTTCTTTCCAGTGTCTGTCTGAGGATATATCTTTTTCACGATAGGCCTCAATGACCTCGCAGGTATCACACTGCAGAACTCACGACAAGAATCTTAGCAAACTGTTCCAAGAAGGGAAGGGTGGAACTCTGTGTGATGAAGCCACACATCAGAAAGCAATCGCTCAGAAAGCTATTCTCTAGTTTTTCTCTGTGGATACTTGCTTTTTCACAATGGGCCCGAATTGCCTCCCAAATATCAGTGTGCAGTTTCCACGAAAAAAGGGTTAGCAAACTGCTTCCAGAGGAATAAGTTGTAACTGTGAGACAAAATCACAGATCACAAAGAAATTTCTCAGAAATCTCCTCCCTCGATTTTAACTGATGATATTTCCTTTATCAGCTTAGGCCTCAAAGTCTTCTAAAGTAACATTTCTTAGGTACTTCCAAAAGAGTGTTAATGGCCTGCTCCATGAAACATAAGTGTAACTCTGTGAGATGAATTCACACATCAACAAGAAATTTCTAAGGAAGCTTCCTTCTAGTTTTCATAGGAGGATATTTCCTTTGTCACCATTAACTTCACTGCGCTTAGAAATATCCCATTGCAGATTTCCAGACAACAGTGTTGGCAAACTGTTGGCTGAAGAGAAACGTGTAACTCTGTGAGTTGCATTCACACATCGCAATGCAGTTTCTCAGAAGGCTTCTTTCCAGTGTCTGTCTGAGGATATATCCTTTTTCACAATATGCCTCAATGAGCTCCCTGATATCACATTGCAGAATCCA
>NW_022294994.1:0-9179 GCF_002776525.5 Piliocolobus tephrosceles
TGCCTGATTGCCCTAGCCAGAACTTCCAACACTATGTTGAATAGGAGTGGTGAGAGAGGGCATCCCTGTCTTGTGCCAGTTTTCAAAGGGAATTTTTCCAGTTTTTGCCCATTCAGTATGATATTGGCTGTGGGTTTGTCATAAATAGCTCTTATTATTTTGAGGTATGTTCCATCAATACTGAATTTATTGAGCGTTTTTGGCATGAAGGGCTGTTGAATTTTGTCAAAAGCCTTTTCTGCATCTATTGAGATAATCACGTGGTTCTTGTCTTTGGTTCTGTTTATATGCTGGATTACATTTATTGATTTGCGAATGTTGAACCAGCCTTGCATCCCAGGGATGAAGCCCACTTGATCATGGTGGATAAGCTTTTTGATGTGCTGCTGAATCCGGTTTGCCAGTATTTTATTGAGGATTTTTGCATCGATGTTCATCAGGGTTATTGGTCTAAAATTTTCTTTTATTGTTGTGTCTCTGCCAGGCTTTGGTATCAGGATGATGTTGGCCTCATAAAACGAATTGGGGAGGATTCCCTCATTTTCAATTGATTGGAATAGTTTCAGAAGGAATGGTACCAGCTCCTCCTTGTACCTCTGGTAGAATTCAGCTGTGAATCCATCTGGTCCTGGACTTTTTTTGGCTGGTAGGCTATTAATGATTGCCTCAATTTCAGAGCCTGCTATTGGTCTATTCAGGGATTCCACTTCTTCCTGGTTTTGTCTTGGAAGAGTGTAGGTGTCCAGGAAATTATCCATTTCTTCTAGATTTTCTAGTTGATTTGCATAGAGGTGTTTATAGTATTCTGTGATGGTAGTTTGTATTTCTGTGGGGTCCGTGGTGATATCCACTTTATCATTTTTTATTGCGTCTATTTGATTCTTCTCCCTTTTCTTCTTTATTAGTCTTGCTAGCAGTCTGTCAATTTTGTTGATCTTTTCAAAAAACCAACTTCTGGATTCATTGATTTTTTGGAGGGTTTTTTGTGTCTCTATCTCCTTCAGTTCTGCTCTGATCTTAGTTATTTCTTGCCTTCTGCTAGCTTTTGAATGTGTTTGCTCTTGCTTCTCCAGTTCTTTTAATTGTGATGTTAGAGTGTCAATTTTAGATCTTTCCAGCTTTCTCTTGTGGGCATTTATTCTATAAATTTCCCTCTACACACTGCTTTCAATGTGTCCCAGAGATTCTTGTATGTTGTATCTTTGTTCTCATTGGTTTCAAAGAACATCTTTATTTCTGCCTTCATTTTGTTATGTACCCAGTAGTCATTCAGGAGCAGGTTGTTCAGGTTCCATGTAGTTGAGCGGTTTTGATTGGGTTTCTTAGTCCTGAGTTCTAGTTTGATTGCACTGTGGTCCGAGAGACAGTTTGTTATAATTTCTGTTTTTTACATTTGCTAAGGAGTACTTTACTTCCAATTATGTGGTCAATTTTGGAATAAGTGTTATGTCGTGCTGAGATGAATGTATATTCTGTTGATGTGGGGTGGAGAGTTCTCTATAGAACTCTATATCTATGAGGTCCTCTATATCTATGAGGTCCTAGACCTCTCTATATCTATGAGGTCCACTTGGTGCAGAGATGAGTTCAATTCCTGGATATCCTTATTAACTTTCTGTCTCGTTAATCTGTCTAATGTTGACAGTGGAGTGTTGAAGTCTCCCATTTATTGTATGAGAGTCTAAGTCTCTTTGTAAGTCTCTAAGGACTTGCTTTATAAATCTGGGTGCTTCTGTATTAGGTGCATATATATTTAGGATAGTTAGCTCTTCCTGTTGAATTGATCCCTTTACCATTATGTAATGGCCTTCTTTGTCTCTTTTGATCTTTGATGGTTTAAAGTCTGTTTTATCAGAGACTAGGATTGCAACCCCTCCTTTTTTTTGTTCTCCATCTGCTTGGTAGATCTTCCTGCATCCCTTTATTTTGAGCCTATGTATGTCTCTGCATGTGAGATGGGTCTCCTGAAGACAGCAGACTGATGTGTCTTGACTCTGGATCCAGTTTGCCAGTCTGTGTCTTTTTATTGGAGCATTTAGTCAATTAACATTTAAGGTTAATAGTGATATGTGTGAACTTGATCCTGCCATTATGATATTAATTGGTTATTTTGCTCATTAGTTGATGCAGTTTCTTCCTAGCCTCAATGGTCTTTACATTTTGGCATGTTTTTGCAATGGCTGGTACCCATTGTTCCTTTCCATGTTTAGGGCTTCCTTCAGGGTCTCTTGTAAGGCTGGCCTGGTGGTGACAAAATCTCTAAGCATCTGCTTATCTGTAAAGGATTTTCTTTCTCCTTCACTTATGAAACTTAGTTTGGCTGGATATGAAATTCTGGGTTGAAAATTCTTTTCTTTAAGAATGTTGAATATTGTCCCCCATTCTCTTCTGGCTTGTAGAGTTTCTGCCGAGAGGTCTGCTGTTAGTCTGATGGGCTTCCCTTTGTGGGTAACCCGACCTTTCTCTCTGGCTGCCCTTAAGATTTTTTCCTTCATTTCAACTTTGGTGAATCTGGCAATTATGTGTCTTGGAGTTGCTCTTCTTAAGGAGTATCTTTGTGGCGTTCTCTGTATTTCCTGAATTTGAATGTTGGCCTCCCCCACTAGGTTGGGGAAGTTCTCCTGGATGATATCCTGAAGAGTGTTTTCCAACTTAGTTCCATTTTCCCCCTCACTTTCAGGCACCCCAATCAGACGTAGATTTGGTCTTTTCACATAATTCCATACTTCTTGCAGGCTTTGTTCATTTCTTTTTCTTCTTTTTTCTTTAGGTTTCTCTTCTCGCTTCATTTCATTCATTTGATCCTCAATCACTGATATTCTTTCTTCCAGTTGATCGAGTCGGTTACTGAAGCTTGCGGATTTGTCACATATTTCTCCTGTCATGGTTTTCATCTCTGTCATTTCATTTATGACTTTCTCTGCATTAATTATTCTAGCTAGTAATTCTTCCACTCTTTTTTCAAGATTTTTAGTTTTTTTGCACTGGGTATGTAATTCCTCCTTTAGCTCTGAAAAGTTTGATGGACTGAAGCCTTCTTCTCTCATCTCGTCAAAGTCATTCTCTGACCAGATTTGATCCGTTGCTGGCAATGAGCTGCACTCCTTTGCAGGGGGAGATGCGCTCTTATTTTTTGAATTTCCAGCTTTTCTGCCCTGCTTTTTCCCCATCTTTGTGGTTTTATCTGCCTCTGGTCTTTGGTGATGGTGACGTACTGATGGGGTTTTGGTATAGGTGTTCTTCCTGTTTGATAGTTTTCCTTCTAATATTCAGGACCCTCAGCTGTAAGTCTGTTGGAGATTGCTTGAGGTCCACTCCAGACCCTGTTTGCCTGGGTATCAGCAGCAGAGGTTGCAGAAGATAGAATATTGCTGAACAGCGAGTGTACCTGTCTGATTCTTACTTTGGGAGCTTCCTCTCAGGGGTGTACTCCACCCTGTGAGGTGTGGGGTGTCAGACTGCCCCTAGTGGGGGATGTCTCCCAGTTAGGCTACTCAGGGGTCAGGGACCCACTTGAGCAGGCAGTCTGTCCCTTCTCAGATCTCAACCTCCGTGTCGGGAAATCCACTGCTGTCTTCAAAGCTGTCAGACAGGGTCGTTCGCGTCTGCACAGGCCTCTGCTGCTTCCCCTGTTGTTTTTCAGCTGTGCTCTGTCCCCAGAGGTGGAGTCTACAGAGACAGGCAGGTTTCCTTGAGCTGCTGTGAGCTCCACCCAGTTCGAGCTTCCCAGCGGCTTTGTTTACCTACTTAAGCCTCCACAATGGCGGGCGCCCCTCCCCCAGCCTTGCTGCTGCCTTGTGGTAAGTTGGCAGACTGCTCTGCTAGCAATGAGGGAGGCTCCGTGGCCGTGAGACCCTCCTGGCCAGGTGTGGGCATAATCTCTAGGTGTGCCCGTTTGCTTAAAGTGCAGTATTGGGGTGGGAATTACCCGATTTTCCAGGAGTTGTGTGTCTCAGTTCCCCTGGCTAGGAAAAGGGATTCCCTTCCCCCTTGCGCTTCCCAGGTGAGGCAATGCCTCCCCCTGCTTCAGCTCTTGCTGGTCGGGCTGCAGCAGCTGACCAGCACCAATTGTCTGGCACTCCCCAGTGAGATGACCCCAGTACCTCAGTTGAAAATGCAGAAATCACCGGTCTTCTGTGTCGCTCACGCTGGGAGTTGGAGACTGGAGCTGTTCCTATTCGGCCATCTTGCTCCGTCCCCTGAACTTCTTCACATTTCAAAACCTAGCATGCCTTCCCAACAGTCCCTCGAAGCCTTAACTTGTTTCCGCTTTAACTAAAAATTTCACAGTCCAAAGTCTCATCTGAGAGAGGGCAAATTCCTTTTACCTATGAGCCAGTAAAATCAAAAGCAAGTTAGTTACTTCCTAGATACAATGGGGGTGCAGGTATTGGGTAAATACAGGGAGAAATTGGCCAAAATGAGGGCACTATAGGTCCCATGCAAGTCCAAAATCCAGCAAGGCAGGCAAATGATAACCTCCAAAATGATCTCCTTTGACTCTATGTCTTATATCCATGGCACACTGATGTAAGAGTTGGGCTCCTACTGCCTTGGGCAGCTCTGCCCTTATGGCTTTGCAGGGTGCAGCTACCCGCCTGACTGCTTTCATAGACTGGCCTTGTGTCTGTGGCTTTTCCAAGCACATGGTTCAAGCCGTCAATGGATCTACCATTCTAGGGTATGAAGGAAAGTGACCCTCTTCTTACAACTCCAGTGGGCAGTGCCCCTGTGGGTATTCTATGTGCAGGCTCTGACCCCATATTTCTCTTCTGCATTGCCCTAGCAGAGGTTCTCCGTGAGGGATCTTCCCTTGCAGTAAACTTCTGCCTAGACATTAGGCATTTTCATATATCCTCTGATATGTAGGCAGAGGTTCCCAAACCTCAGTTCTCGACTTTTGTGCACCCACAGGCTCAATACCACATGGAAGTTGCCAAGGCTTGGGGCTTGCACCCTCTGGAGCCACCACCTGAGATGTACCTTGGCCCCTTTTAGCCATGACCGGAGCAGCTGGGAAGCAGGGCACCAAGTTGCTAGGGCTGCACATGGTAGGGAGGCCCTGGGCCCAGCCAATGAAGCTTTTTTTTCCTCCTAGGCTTCATGTCTGTGATGGGAGGGGCTGCCACAAAGGTCTCTGACATGCCCTGGAGACATTTTCTCCCTTGTCTTGGTGATACACATTGGTATCCTTATTATTTATGCAAATTTCTGCATCAGGCTTGAATTTCTCCCCAGAAAATGCAGTTTCCTTTTCTAGTACATCATCTGGCTGCAAATTTTCCAAAATTTTATGCTCTGCTTCCTCTTCAACACATTGCTGCTTAATAATTTCTTCAAACAGAAACATTAAATCAAGTGTCTCAAGTTCAAAGTTCTACAGATCTCTAAGGCTGGGGCAAAATGCCACCAGTCTCTGTACAGCAAGTGACCTCTACTCCAGTTCCAACAAGTCCCTCATCTTCATCTGAGACCACCTCAGCCTGGACTTTATGGTCCATATCACTATCAGCATATTACTCAAAACCATTCAACAAGTCTCTAGGAATTTCCAAACTTTCCCACATCTTCCTGTTTTCTGAGCCCTGTTCCAATCTCTGCCTGTTACCCAGTTCCAAAGTTACTTCCACATTTTTGGGTATCTTTATAGCAGCACCCCACTCTACTTGTACCAATTTATTATATTAGTCTGTTCTTATGCTGCTAATAAAGACATACCCAAGACTGGGTAACTTAGAAAGAAAAGAGGCTTAATTGACTCACATTTCCACATGGCTAGGGAGGCCTCACAATCATGGCAGAAGGCAAATGAGGAGAAAGTCACGTCTTACATGGCGGCAGGCAAGATAGCATGTGCAGGGGTCTCCCTTTTATGAAACTATCAGATCTCAAGAGACTTATTCACTAACATGAGAACAGCATAGGAAAAACCCACCCCATGATTCAATTACCTCCCACCAGGACCATCCTATGACACAGATAAGGAAATATTGCAATTCAAGGTGAGAGCCAAACCATGTCACAAACCAAATCTTGATCTGACTTCTACCTTCCAGAACTGTGGGAAAATAAATTTCCAGTGTTGAAGTCACCTAGTCTGTGGTATTTTGTTACAACAGCCCTAGCAAATGAACATAACCATTATATTACAACATGATGCATACTAAATTTATATTTATTAAAGCAAGGCACTAAAAACCATAAGCAGAAACTCATAAAATACCTATTCCCCAATGCTCATGTCTGAGCTACCAAGAAATGTTATTTTAGTGTTCATCATAGTGGAATAAGTAACTCTTTTCGTTCAAAAATGTTACAGTCAACTTTACAGAACAAGGAAAAAAGAAGGAAGATGGATGATGTTCTCTTTTCTGCTGACAATGCTAAAGATGGAGTCTATGAGATAGATAGCACAGTTCTTGATAAATGATGATACAGTTTTGTCCATAGGATTTTTGAATGATTGGGCCTATAGTCAGTGATATCAGAATATTTCTTTTTGCTTAAGGTGTTTCATAGAACTAAATCTATATGTTATCAGAGTAAACTATGCCTGGATAAGTGAGCAGAATGTCAAAGAGAAAATCTTTCTCTGAGATACTGCACTGAATACAGTATTTATAGATTTCCATCATCTTTATTTTTAAGAGTAAAATTTGTTCTGGGTCAGAGTGTACATTTGTTCCTGTACCTCTTTTAAAGCTCGTTTCCTTTTCTCATATTTATAATTTTCTAATCACCTTTTTTATCCTTTCCTTGGTCAAAACTGCTTTCAGGAAAGAATAATTTATTCTTTAATATGAATAACTATTTAACTGATCCTGGGGATATTTATACACTGAGTCATATCTTTAATTATTGAATGGAAAAGCCTTATGAAACTCAATGAGCAGATTTGGGAGTTGGAAAGTTTTCCTTGGAAGTCCTGAAGATATTTACATCCACCTTTGCTTCTCTAAACACCAGGCTTAAATCCAATATATTGTAATGAAAAGCAAAGGTTCAGTCAGGTTTCACAGATTATCTTTTTAAAAGACTCGTATCTTTGTCATCTAACAGTCTATGTCTGCAACATTTTTTGTATATGGGTTACAACACTATTATGGACCACAACTAATTAGGCCAGGCATGGATAACTTACTGGAAGATAATTTGCTTTGCCTAATGTGGTTGCAAACAAAAATTCTTCACAATAGGTAAACTGTTAACTTGTTTCAGTTAGCAAACCAAGAATTTTCTCTCTGAGATTTTGAATATAAGACATCAATGAGAAATGCATGAACAGACAATGAGGGAGACACATACTGCAATGCAGATGAGAGGAGACATTAATTTATTTCACATTCAACAGGCACTTCTTGAGTGAATATAGGGAACTGTGCTAGAAACTAGACATCAAGAAGAAAAAAAGTAAATTAACGCATGCCCTAAGTAGGAGCCATGAGTCAATAAAATGCAGAAGTAATCAGTATCTAAGAGGTATATTTTGCTTAGATATTAAAATAAAGATTTAATATTTTATCATGCAAGAGTAGAAAAGGTATTATATTAAAATCCCAAATATACATCACCAAATATTTAGAAACCTATCAACAGTCTTATTTCATCTGCATGCTATCCACGGCATAACTCAGCCCCCTCTTTCAGATTATTTTGTCCCAGATAACAAATCATTTTACACGAATATTTAATTATCTCTCCCTAAATGATTGGGACTCAAAAACTGAAATCCATTATAGAATTATTCCATCTAAAATATTTAACAATAATTTCTCAATAATATTAAAGTTCCAGTCAGTTTTCACATATCTGTGATTGCCTAATACAGTAGCTCCTAAAGTATATGACTTCAAGGAACCTTTACACTCTTAAAGAATATTGAAATTCCTAAATAGTATCTTTTGCCTTATGTGAGTTAAACCTGTTAATATTTATTTTATCAGAAATTAAAAGAGGTCTGTTATTCATTCAAAATATCAATGAAATAAATCAATATTAAATACTACCTTTTATGAAAAAAAAAAACTATTTCTTAAATGTGTAAACAGCGACATTACATTTTTGAAAATCCCTTCAATATATTGCTTAACAAAAGACTGTTACATTCTCATATCTAACTTTGTATTCAATATGTTGCTATATATTGTTTTGCTAGGTGTGTAAAGACATTTTGGTCTCCCACACATAGGTAGCTAGAAAAGGAGAAAGTATTTTGAATAGTATTTTTCGATTATTGTGGATATTATTCTTTGCCACCACACCAAAGTGAGACAAGTGAGAATTTCTTAAAGATTATTTAAATTGTGAAATCTGAACTATATCGATGAGCTTTTTAAAAACTACTCTATGTTAAAATCCATTATACTATCTAATATGGTTTGGCTCTGTGTCCCCACCCAAATTTCATCTCGAATTGTAATCCCCAAGTGACCACGGAGGGACCCAGTGGGAGGTCATTGGATCATGGGGATGGTTTCCCCCATGCTGTTCTTGTGATAGTGAGTGAGCTCTCAGGAGATTTGGTGGTTTTATAAGTGGCAGATTCCCCTCCTCTTTCTCCTGCCAACTTGTGAAGCAGGTGCCTGCTTCCCTTTCTGTCATGATTCTAAATTTCTTGAGGCCTGCCGAGCCATGTGAACTATGCATCAATTAAACCTCTTTCCTTTATAAATTGCCCAGCCTTGTGTAGGATCTTTTTTTTTCCTTTTTTTTTTTTTTTTTTTTTAATTATTATACTTTAAGTTCTAGGGTACATGTGCATAACATGCAGGTTTGTTACATATGTATACTTGTGCCATGTTGGTGTGCTGCACCCATCAACTCATCAGCACCCATCAATTCGTCATTTATATCAGGTATAACTCCCAATGCAATCCCTCCCCACTCCCCCTCCATGATAGGCCCCAATGAGTGATGTTCCCCTTCCCTAGTCCAAGTGATCTCATTGTTCAGTTCCCACCTATGAGTGAGAACATGCGGTGTTTGGTTTTCTGTTCTTGTGATAGTTTGCTAAGAATGATGGTTTCCAGCTGCATCCATGTTCCTACAAAGGACACAAACTCATCCTTTTTTATGTCTGCATAATATTCCATGGTGTATATGTGTCACATTTTCTTAATCCAGTCTGTCACTGATGGACATTTGGGTTGATTCCAAGTCTTTGCTATTGTGAATAGTGC
>NW_022294998.1:0-5654 GCF_002776525.5 Piliocolobus tephrosceles
GTAATTTGAAACATGGTGTATTGTGGCCTTTAAATGGTTGTACAAAAGTACCTGACGCAGAAAACAATTCGGAAGAAGATATTGATGTGTCCACACGACGACCAACATCTGGAATGGTAAATTTAGGATTTGAAGGAGATGAGAAAAACATAAACAATGAGAATAGTGATGGTTGGGGGCAAAGTGGATCTGTATGTGTAGATGATGATATGTATACTGTTAAAGCATGTAATTTTATAACTAATGATATGACAAGTACATATTCAACTTGTAAGTTAAGTAGTGCGGCACATTCTGCTAACGATAGTAGAAAAATCGATTTCGACACATTACTTGGTGCATCTGAAATGGAACCCAATGAAGATATTGCTAATGTTCCCAATGGTGTTCCTGTTCCCAATGGTGTTCCTGTTCCTAATGGTGTTCATGTTCCCAATGGTGTTCATGTTCCCAATGGTGTTCATGTTCCCAATGGTGTTCATGTTCCTAATGGTGTTGATGCTGTTGATGATGATGATATTTCTGATGCTGATGTTGATCTTGCTGCTGCTGATGATGATGATGTTGATGTTGATGTTGCTGCTGCTGATGTTGATGTTGATATTAATCTTGCTGCTGATGATGATGATAATGTTGATGTTGATGATGATATTAATCTTGCTGCTGATGATGATGATAATGTTGATGTTGATGATGATATTAATCTTGCTGCTGATGTTGATGATGATATTAATCTTGCTGCTGATTTTGATGCTGCTGCTGTTGCCGCAGCTGTTGCTGCTGTTGATGTTGATGCTGCTGCTGTTGCCGCAGCTGCTGTTGATGTTGCTGCTGCTGTTGCCAATGTTGCTGATAATATTGCCAGTGCTGCTAATAATATTGCCTCTGAGTTGGCTGATGCTGTGGCTGCGAATGATCATGTTGCTGTGGCTGTTGCTTCTGCTATGACTGCTGGTGATTATAGTGCTAATCCTTCTGCTATGGCTGTTGCTGTTGTTGCTGCTGCTGCTGTGGCCGTTGCTGCTGATGATCCTAATTCGTTTGTGGCAAGTTCAACAGACGATGTTGTGGCTGACTTTATGCATCACAATCAGTTAACTAATGGTTTTGGTCACTATATGACGAATAATCCTGACTCAAATCATGCAAATAGTGATAATAATGAAGCAAATGAAAACGCTAGTTTCATGTATGGTTCAGATGGGATGCTACATACTAATACAAACACAGATGGAGCAAATAATATGAATGATTCTTGAAATGTTTGTAACCTCATGTTTTCTGATCAAAGTATAGCAGCTAGTGTGAATGATTCTAAACATGAAATTGATAATATACAGCTAATGAAAAAGGTTAAGGTAGTTATTTGCATTATTTGGATGGCTTTGAAAATTACAATGTATGTAAAAGTGAAAATTATTGTAAGCTGTTTTACATAACGATATATTTGATGAACTTAATAAGTATGTTACATATATGAATGTTTCTTTTTGCATACAATAGCATTTGTACAGTATGCATATGTTGTTATAATTTAATTGTTTTGTATTATTTTTTTTTTGGAATAAATTAAAAAAAAAAGTTAAAAGTAAATGTACTACATTTTACTAATGCTTGTTTTATAATATAACTCGAATACAACAAATAGAACATCATTTTGTCAATTTCTGCTTTAGGTAAAATTACTTTTGATACATTTTGATTGTTCTTTTTGACTCGTATTATTATTGCATTCATAATTAGAACTCTTATTGTTAAAAAAAACAAAAAAAAGTAGCTGTAAATAAATAATTGTAAAACATTGAATTATTATAGCACTTTAAATACATCTTATACAAAGTGGTTCTTGTAAAACATGATAAAAGTTAAAAAAAAATGAAATAAATTATATGTTTTATAAGTAATAATTAACAAAACAATGATGCAAATTACTACTCACAAACACATAAAAAATTTCATGCATATTGATGATGAGTAAAAAAAAAAAAAATAAAATAAAAATATACAAAAACGTGTTATAAAACACTTAATTTATAACATATAAAAATGGATGCAATAAAAAAATGTTGATATCACATTTAAACCACTTCAAAGATATACATGTTCATCATTTTTTATAAATTAAATTTTTTTATTAATTATAATAACAATGTTGATACCATTTATTAGTCGATATCATAGGAAATATTTACATATTTTATTTATTTGTGATTATAATATAAGCCACTTATAATAAATATGCAACTATAGCAAGCACAATGTGATTTATATTTTTATTATTATGTGTTTATTATAATTTTTGTCAATTAAAAAACATAATGTATTGATATGTCGTCATTTAAATATGTAAAAAACGAATCATACATATATACATTTTTTTAAAACATTGTATTATGTTTTATGACAATTTTTTGCATTTTCTATAAAATGCAATTATAATATTATACTTTTTTTTATTTACTTTATTTATGTACTCGAAAAAAAACATAATTTAGCAACATGGCAGAAAGAATGCCATTGAGTAATGAAAATGGATCACTGAATTTGAGTAACTTATTTGACATTAATAGTGAAACATCATTATATATATTTTTTTTAAATGATGTAAAAGTATTTTGTAAATAATATGTTATAAAAAAAATATATATTTAATTTATCAGGTGATATGTATAATGGAAATGGTAATGAATCTTTCTTACAGAGAATTCAGGAAACTGTTATAAGCACACATTCCAATGATACTAATACTTTTATAAATGGTTTGTTTCTCCCTACATTTATCACACTTATTGTTACTGTGTTTATTTTGGCATATATTTTTCTAATTATTTTGTACTTAATAGAGGAACGTTCTCGTGGAGTAAGATAATTAAAAAAATTTTAAAACATATTTATATATTACATTTATATATACGTGCATAAAAAGTAAATAAGTGTTAATAAAAATGTACATTTTTTTTTTGCATACATTTAATTATTATAGAGACGAGGTCGTGGGAATAATATGCGTGTTGTATTTAATAGACAGGGTGGGCAAAATGTAGGGCAGCAGGGGGCAAATCAACTACTACTTGCGCAAGTTGCTATGGATCGTCGTAGAGGATAATAAAATGGACATTTCTAAGAATAAACATAATGATGTATTTGATAAGCATATTTGATGTAAATTTCACTAATAAAAAAGCAACTTGATAAACTAGCACGATCGTACACTAATATATGGAAAAGATAACAATTTATATAAAAACTTCTAAGTATATAGTAGTAGTACGTTATTTAAAATTAGCAATTTTTATATTGTATTTATGTATGCATAAGTTTGTAAAAAGAACAAAATTTATATGAATATATGAATATTGGGTATAATTGTTGTTTATTATGTTCCCTTATTGTCACTATTATAAGAATGTTTGATAATTTTGTGTTGATTATAGTTGTACTTTGTAAGTATATGTTCAAAACAAAATTATCATTAGTTTGAATAACCTTTTTCTTTTTTTCTTTTTTCTTTTTTTCTTTTTTTTATGTTATGTTTGTTTTTGTTAGAATTGCTGCTTACTAATTTAATGTTTGCATCAACTGAAGGTGAGTTCGATTATATATATTTTTTTTTTTTCATGATATATTAATTATGTATTTTCACATAAGTTTAAATGCACAATCAAGTGTGATAATTTTTTTTTATTTTTGCTATTTACACCTAAAAACAAAACATATGGTTATGTATTATAATAAGACATGATGTTCAAATGCAAATAAATATTATATTTAAATTAATGATATATTTTAATTTATTCCGCGTAATATATATGTTCATGGTTTTTTAAGAAATACATATCATGTTATTTTTTATAAATTAATTTATATTACATAGTTAGATGTAATGAGAAAATATATAAAAAAATAAAATAAATTAAAACGATTAAAATGTTACATAAATTATATATTATTCAATATAAAAATAGATCTAAATAGCAGAGTAATAACAAATTGAATGCTATATATGGTATTGCAGCTATGATAAGTAATATAATTGTAAAAAAGAAAAAGTTGTTTTGTTGTTTTGTTGTTTTATAAGTTATTTATTATTTATAAAATCCTATATATTATTATTTATAATTTATAGCATTCTTTAACATTATTAAGCAAAGATTAATAACACTCAGCAACGTTTTAGAAGTGACTTTTATCAGTTATACATCAATGTTTTATATTAATTATTTATGTCATTACAAAATAGCATATTTTAATCATTGTTGGATTGATTTTGTTTAAAGGTGACTCTTTTTTGTGCAAAATCGAACTAAAATTAATCCAATACAATCAAATAAAAACAAAAACATAAACATATTAAACTCTTTCCCTTAAAACAACAGGCCTGAATGAATCCTAAAAACCTTGAACAATCATACCCGAACCCCTAAACAAAAAAACAAACACCCATGCAATAATAAAACTAAAATAATAATAAATGACGATAAAACAATAAATAACAATAAAAATAATAATAGTATGTGAATACGCACTTTCCCAAGTTTTTAGGATTGGTTGCAGGGTTTTTAGGACTCATTCAGGGCTGTTGTTCGAAGGAAAGGGTGAAATAATAAGTCGTAATTAGCAATCTATGATCATGTAATCGATCTAAAATGAAAAGAAAATTAAAAAAAGAAAAAAAAGAAAAAGGATTTTTCTCATATTATGATGTTTACGCTGATCTGAATTATGATATGATAGTTGGATAACAATGATGTGAATTTTTTTTATTTTTTTTTGATAGTTTAGCTAACTACTATAAATTTGTGTTAAGTTAACGGTATTTACATTAGTAGTAATTTAAATATTTTTTAAGATATATTTTTGATTATTTATTATTTATAAACACTAGTAAAATAGGTACATACATAATATATGTATATAACTAACAACAAAAAGTAAACTATAATTATGTAATGCGTTTAGTAAATTATATAATTGTTATAAAAAATTAATAAGGTGTTTGTAATATAGTGTTAATAGTTTATAATCGGTTTATAAGCACATTAAACCAATAAAAAGTGGAACTAATTAATTATTATATCACACCAAATATGGGTATAAATAAACTTAAGGTAATACATGTTTGAAACAAAAACATATACAAATGAGTACATAAGTACTTGAACAAGTGCAAAAAAAAAACTATATTAAAATTATTATTTATAAATATTCGATTGTGTTATAATTTTTTTTAGTATTTATTACTAAATAAAATTTTGTCTGTTTGATAGTTTTGACCCTTGTATAATTTGGTTTATGGAATCTACGTCTTTATTAATTTTATACACACAGTGTATACATGTGCATATATATAGGATTATTAATGGAATTGTGAGGAGAGCATATACAAAAGGTGAAATTACAACAAAACATGCAAAACTCAACGATGGATAAAATCATGCAGAACTAACTAACTTAAATTCTTTTGTAAATGATAAGTTTAAATTTGGATCTACTTCTTCTTTTATCCTTAGTTCACGTAACATAGCCTTATATTGTTTATTTATTTTATCAGTGAGTTTAAATATATTTAAATATTTCGCTTTAATTTTTTTTTTTTTTAAATGTTGGTTGTTCCTGATTATTTTGTTGTAATTGCATAAGGCGCTCTTTAAAAT
>NW_022295001.1:0-1332 GCF_002776525.5 Piliocolobus tephrosceles
GAAATTTCAAGCAATATCACTGGGTGCGTGTACACCTCTTGTGATGTATAAAGTGATATCATCCTTTCCACGGTGGATACCAGCAACAAGTCTATTAATTATTAATATTAATAAATATAAGAAATATTAATACAAAAATAGATATTAATGGTCACAATAAACTTCGTAAAAATTTATGGTGGGTGAAAATGTTAAGGACTTGGAAAGGTAATTAAAACTGATCACCCTTAATCAAATAATGATATCCGCAATGAATGTTACTTCAATCAATACACAGTGATGCTGGTAAGAAAATAATGATTAGTATTTGGGACTAATAATATTTTTAAATGATATTAATATGAATAATACTAAGCATGAATAATCAGGTGCTTAAAATAATCATCAAAATTAACAATGGTATCCTAATATTAGTACCATTGACAATTATGAAAATCCATCATTGATGTGTAATAACCATATTATTACTTCTAATACCACAGGCACTGTACACCTACCTGTGGGCCCCCAGATGCCGACACACCCCGCCCCCAGGCGGCTGCCGCACCCGATCGCCGGGGGGGCGGGGCACCCGTCCCCGGTGATGCGGTGCCCCTAGCCGCTGCCACCCGCCGCCCCAGGGCGGTTGGCCGACCCCGATCGCCGGGGGGCGGGGGACCCGCACCCTCGCGATCTGGGACCGCCAGCCGCTGCCATGACACGCCTGTATGAGGAGTGATATCATAATCTTCCCCCTGAATATTAATTACATTATCCCAGGTGTGTGTGTACTCCCAGCAATATTGGCTGTATCATATTCCCCTCTCTTGTGGAAATTTCAAGCAATATCACTGGGTGCGTTTACACCTCTTGTGATGTGTAAAGTGATATCATCCTTTCCACGGTGGATACCAGCAACAAGTCTATTAATTATTAATATTAATGAATATAAGAAATATTAATACTAATAATCGATATTAATAATCCCAATAAACTGCGCAAAAATTTATGGTGGGTGAAAATGTTAAGGATTTGGAATGGTAATTAATACGGATATCACCATTAATAATCAAATAATGATATCCGCAATGAATGTTTCTTAAATCAATACACAGTGATGTTGGTAAGAAAATAATGATTAGTATTTGGGACTAATAATATTTTTCAATGATATTAATATGAATAATTAATACTAAGCGTGCATAATCAGATGGTTAAAATAATTATCAAAATTAACAATGGTATCCTAATATTAGTAACATTGACAATTATTAAAATCCATCATTGATGTGTAATAACCATATTATTACTCCTAATACCACAGGCACTGTACACGTACCTGTGGGCCCCCAG
>NW_022295002.1:0-1709 GCF_002776525.5 Piliocolobus tephrosceles
AAAAAAAAAAAAAAAAAAGGTAAATTTTGCTAGAGGCTGTGGTGGGAAGATCACTTCAGACTAGGAGTTTGAGACCAGCCTGGGCAATATAGCGAGACCCTCACCAGTAAATGCATTAAAAATATATAAATAGGGGCCAGGCGCAGTGGCTCACACCTGTAATCCCAGCACTTGGGGAGGCCGAGGCGGGTGGATTACTTGAGGTCAGGAGTTGGAGACCAGTTTGGCCAACATGATGAAACCCTGTCTCTACAAAAAATACATAAAGTAGCTGGGTATGATAGAGAGTATACCTGTAATTCCAGCTACTCGAAAGGCTGAGGCAGAACAATCCCTTGAACCTGGGAGGCAGAGGTTACAGTGAGCCAAGATCTCACCACTGCACTCCAGACTCTAGCCTGGGCAACAGAGCAAGACTCCATCTCAAAATGTACCCTGTAGCCATATATAAGATGTCAACATTAGTAGAAACACTCGAGCCTACATGATAGAGCGAGACTCAGTCTCAAAAAAAAAAAGAGAGAGAGAGAGAGAGAAAGAAATGGATAAAAGACTTGAACAGGCATTTCACCAGAAAAAGAAACCAATAATCACATAAAAAGTTCAATGTCAGGCCGGATGCGGTGGCTCAAGCCTGTAATCCCAGCACTTTGGGAGGCCAAGACGGGCAGATCACGAGGTCAGGAGATCAAGACCATCCTGGTTAACATGGTGAAACCCCGTCTCTACTAAAAATTACAAAAAACTAGCCGGGCGTGGTGGCGGGCGCCTGTAGTCCCAGCTACTCAGGAGGCTGAGGCAGGAGAATGGCGAGGACCCAGGAGAGGCGGAGCTTGCAGTGAGCTGAGATCTGGCCACTGTACCCAGCCTGGGCGACAGAGCGAGACTCCATCTCAAAAAAAAAAAAAGTTCAATGTCAAGAGCATGATGAAAGCAAACCAAAACCCATATGAGGCACTCCTTCCCTCCCTCCACATTGGACAAGTATAAACTTGGACAATTCAAAGTGTTGGCAAGAACTTAGAATTAGGCATGGTACCTCATGCCTGGAATCCCAGCACTTTGGCAGGCCGAGGCAGGAGGTTCGCTGGAGCTCAGGAGTTTGAGACCAGCTTGGGCAACACAGGGAGATCCCATATAAAAAATAAATAAATAAAATTAGCCAGGCATAGTAGCACAGGCTTGTAGTCCCAGCTACTTGGGAAGCTGAGACAGGAGGATTGTTGAGCCCAGGAGGTGGAGGCTGCAGTGAGCTGTGATTATACCACTACACTCAAGCCTGGGCCTCAGAGTGAGACTATCTCAAGAAAAAACAAAAACCAATAACAAAACAGATGATCATACTGTGTTGGTATAACGTAAATTGCCAGAGTCCCAATAAAAAACATGATGTTATCAGGGGAAGCTTAGCATATATGCATTTTCTTTTTCTTGTTTTTTTTTTTGAGGCGGAGTCTCTCTCTGCCACGGCCCAGGCTGGAGCGCAGTGGCCGGATCTCAGCTCACTGCAAGCTCCGCCTCCCAGGTTTACCATTCTCCTGCCTCAGCCTCCCGAGTAGCTATGACTACAGGCGCCCGCCACCTTGCCGGCTAGTTTTTTGTATTTTTTTTTTAGTAGAGACGGGGTTTCACCGTGTTAGCCAGGATGGTCTCAATCTCTTGACCTCGTGATCCGCCCGTCTTGGCCTTCCAAAGTGCTGGGATTACAG
>NW_022295003.1:0-1039 GCF_002776525.5 Piliocolobus tephrosceles
GGAGGCTGAGGCAGGAGAATTGCTTGAGCCTGGGAGGTGGAGGTTGCTGTGAGACAAGATCAGGCCATTGCACTCCAGCCTGGGCTACAAGAACGAAACTCCATCTCAAACAAACAAAAAACAGAGCAATGGACCTCAGAGGGGGCAATGGCCACAAATCTTCCTACATAAACCACCCCCTCGCATAGAGTGTTGCCAGTGGATTCTACCAAAATGCAAGCACAAGAGAATTCCAGCCTGAAGTAAACTCTTCCTGCAGAAGGAAGAAAGGGGAACACTTCCCAAGCCACCTTATGGGGCCTACAGAGCTTTGGTATGGAAACCTGATGAGAAAGGCACATGGGAAAATCCACACGCCTCATTCACACACACATGCAGATGCAGAAATGCCACACGAAATATCAGCAGGCTGGGCACAGCTCACACACCCCAGCACTTTGGGATACCAAGGTGGGAGGATTGCTTGAACCCAGGAGTTTTTCTTTTTTTGCCCCCCCCCCCCTTTTTTTAGACATGGTCTTACTCTGTCACCTAGGCTGGAGTGCAGTGGCACAATCTCAGTTCACTGCAACCTCTGCCTCCTGGGCTCAAGCAATCCTCCCACTTCAGCCTCTAGAGTAGCTGGGACTGAAAGGTACATGCCAAAACACCCAGCTAATTTTTTGTATTTTTTGTAGAGACAGGGTTTCCCCATGTTGCCCAGGCTGGTCTTGAACTCTTGGGCTCAAGTGATCTGCCCGCCTCAGCCTCCCAAAGTGTTGGGATTACAGGCATGAGCCACTGTGCCCCACTAACCCTGTCTCTTAAAAAAAAAAAACAAAACATCAGCAAACCAAATCCTGCAATGTTAAAAACGGTAACACATCACAACCAAGTTGGGTTTATTCTGTAAATAAAAAGTTGGTTTGATATTAACATAGGAAAAAATCAATCATTGAAATTCACTGTATTAGGAGATTAAAAAAAAACCTCTAAGAACTCTCTGCCTACTGCTATTTTGATTGTTTAAATCTAACAATCTTGCTTAACCCAACAAATG
>NW_022295004.1:0-1905 GCF_002776525.5 Piliocolobus tephrosceles
GGAAGGAAGGAAGGAAGGAGGGAAGGAGGGAAGGAAGGAAGGGAAAGAGAGAGAGGGAGAGAAGAGAGGGTGAGAGGGAGGGAGGAAGGAGGGAAGGGAGAGAAAGAGAGAAAGGGAGAGGAGAGGGAGGGACGAAGGAAAGAAGGATGGAAGGAAAAGAGAGAGGAAGGAAGGAAGGAAGAGAGAGGGAGAGAAGAGAAGGAGGGAGGAAGGAAGGAAGGAAAAGCGAGAGAAAGGGAAGAAAGAAAAGAAAATGAAGGAAAGGAAAGAAGGAGAGAGGGAGGACGGGATGGAGGGAGGGAGGGAGGGACCTGAGCCCATTAGCAGTCACTCCTCATTTCCCCCGTGTTCCCCAGCAGTAGGCCACCACTAATTCACTTTCCGTCTATATATATTTTCCTTTTCTGTACTTTCCATGTAAATGGAATCACAGGATATGTGGTCCTTTGTGTCTGGCTTGTTTCACTTAATATAATCTTTTCAAGGTTCATCCATGTTGTGGTGTGTAGCATTACTTCATTCCTCTTTGTGACTGAGTAAGATTCTATTATTGTATGATAGGCCACATTTTATTCATTCATCTGTTGATGGATGCTTGAGTTGTTTACACCTTTTGACTATTGTGAATAATACTGCAACGAACATTGTTGTACAGGTTTTTCTGTGAATACTTGGCAGCAGCTGGTAGGGCTGGAGTCATCTGAAGGCTTGGTGTACAAGTATCTGTTCGAGTCCCTGTTTTCAGTTATTTTGGGTGCATACCCGGAAGTGGAATTGCTGGTCATATGGTAATGCTATGTTTAACTTTTTGAGAAAGTGATAAACTTTTTTTTTTTTTTTTTTGAGATGGAGTCTCACTGTCACCCAGGCTAGAGTACAGTGGCACGATCTCAGCTCACTGTGGCCTCTGCCTCCTGGGTTCAAGCAATTCTCCTGCCTCAGCCTCCCAAATAGCTGGGATTGCAGGCATGCGCCACCACACACGGCTAATTTTTTAATTTTTTTAGTAGAGACAGTGTTTCACCATTTTGGCCAGGCTAGCATTGAACTCCTGACTTCAAGTGATCCATCCGCCTCAGCCTCCCAAAGTGCTGGGATTACAGGAGTGAGCCACCATGCCTGCCCTGCTAAACTATTATCTTTTCTTTTTTTTTATTATTTTATTTTATTTATTTTATTTATTTTTTTTGAGATGGAGTCTCACTCTGTTGCCCAGGCTGGAGTGCAGTGGCACAATCTCAGCTCACTGCAACCTCCGCCTTCCAGGTTCAGGCGATTCTCCTACCTCATCCTCCTGAGTGGCTGGGACTACAGGTGTGTGCCACCATGTCCAGCTAGTTTTTGTATTTTTTTAGTAGAGATGGGGTTTCACCATGCTGGCCAGGCTGGTCTTGAACTCCTTACTTCGTGATCTGGCCACCTTGGCCTCCCAAAGTGCTAAGATTACAGGTGTGAGCCATCACACCTGGCCTACTAAACTATTTTCAACAGTTTTACATTCCCACCATTTTATATTCCCACCAGTAGAGTTCCAGTTTCTCCACATGCCAGCCAACATTGATTCTTTTTTCCAGGTTTTTTTTTTTTTTTTTTTTTAAATACTGGCCACCTTAATGGGTGTGAGGTGCTATCTCATTGTGTTTTTTGTTTGTTTGCTTTGTTTGTTTGTTTTTGAGACAGAGTCTTAGGCCGAGGCAGGCAGATCACGAGGTCAAGAGATCAAGACCATTCTGGCCAACATGGTGAAACCCCATCTCTACTAAAAATACAAAAAATTAGCTGGACGTAGTGGTGGGCACCTATAGTACCAGCCATTTGGGAGGCTGAGGCAGGAGAATCGCTTGAACCCAGGAGGCAGAGGTTGCAGTAAGCCAAGATCGTACCACTGCACTCCAGCCTGGTGAC
>NW_022295006.1:0-1033 GCF_002776525.5 Piliocolobus tephrosceles
ATAATATTAAGAAGAAAAGCAGGTTAGGTCTCTGTGCAAGCATTAAACATGATGGCTCTGATGATAGACTCGGGACATTCACAAGCAGTGTGATGTATGTAAGTGACTGAATCTCTCAGAATCTGTTTACTCAGCTGCAAAATCTATATACTAGTAGTACTTACCTTGAGTTTATAATAAGATGTTATCTGGTAAATCTTCATCAGAGAAAGCACTTAGAATCACATAACACATTTAATGATGACACTTCACCCCAAATATGCTGAGTAATAGGAAAAAAAAAGGAATGAAAGAGAGTGGATCAATTGGCAGAAAACTTATATCACCCCAGAGCTCATGGCTACTCCCTAGAATCCCATCTGAACCCATGTGGGAGGTGTGGTGAGATGCCTCCTTTTAAACATAGTTTCTTTTTTTTTTTTTTTTTTTGAGACGGAGTTTTGCTCTGTCGCCCGGGCTGGAATGCAGTGGCCAGATCTCAGCTCACTGCAAGCTCCGCCTCCCGGGTTTACACCATTCTTCTGCCTCAGCCTCCGGAGTAGCTGGGACTACAGGCGCCCGCCACCTCGCCCGGCTAGTTTTTTTTTTTTTTTGTATTTTTAGTAGAGACGGGGTTTCACCTTGTTAGCCAGGGTGGTCTCGATCTCCTGACCTCGTGATCCGGCCGTCTCAGCCTCCCAAAGTGCTGGGATTACAGGCTTGACCCACCGCGCCCAGCTTAAACATAGTTTCTTTTTAGTAACCAAAAGATAAACTCTTAATAGAGATATTATTATACCTTTTCATGTCTTAATTATTGTGATAATTACAGACATATATTTTACCTACCCTGCCTAATATTAGAATCTGTGTGGCTTTCAACACTGTCTCTTATTTATTGAAAAAATTACAAGTAATACGTATTTTGAAATGTTTGTACCAAAATTAGCTCCTTCAGTGAAATTTGTGCTGTCGCTAAAATAATAGAGCAGAGTGCATTAGTTTGCACTGAATTATGTAATGAAGACTTCTCTCTTTACTTTGTGACCATTAC
>NW_022295007.1:0-6525 GCF_002776525.5 Piliocolobus tephrosceles
AGTGCAGTGGCCGGATCTCAGCTCACTGCAAGCTCTGCCTCCCAGGTTTACGCCATTCTCCTGCCTCAGTCTCCCGAGTAGCTGGGACTACAGGCGCCCACCACCTTGCCTGGCTAGTTTTTTTTTGTATTTTTTAGTGAGACGGGGTTTCACTTTGTTAGCCAGGATGGTCTCGATCTCCTGACCTCGTGATCCACCCGTCTCGGCCTCCCAAAGTGCCGGGATTACAGGCTTGAGCCACCGCGCCCGGCCAATTTCCTTCTTTTTTAGAGCTGAATGGTGTTCCATTGTGTATACACTCTAGCATCCTTTAATAGTTTAGAGGCAGTTGTCCTCTACAGCACCATCACTAAGAAAGAGGCATAATACTGAGTGGAACTGTATGGTTCTCAGCGGCAACATAATTCCACACTTACGTACACTGTTTTGACACATTTGTTGAGTAGGGAAGCCAGCTACCTGGTGGCAGGGTGACTGACTCCTTTATTATGGCATCTAGAATTGTTATACCTGAGAATTTACTTATTTAAATACATTTTATCTTTATTTTTTACAAATTATTCATTTCTCCTTTATTATACAGTTAGGAATAGAGATAGAGAGATGGATAAATAGATCTTAAAATGCATGTATGTAGTTAGGATGTTTTACCTCTGAATTTCATTCAGTGTAGTAAAATATTTGTTTTACAAAGAGGCTTTGGGGTGGGAATAGATATCCTGGACCAGAAGTGAATGTGCACTAATGAGATTCCGGGTTACTTCCCTTTGCAGGTACTGCATACACTTCTTTTTTTTTTTTTTTTGAACTGGAGTCTCGCTCTGTCACCCAGGCTGGAGAGCAATGGTGCGATCTCAGCTCACTGCAACCTTTGCCTCCCAGGTTCAAGTGATTCCCCTGCCTCAGCCTCCCAAGTAGCTGGAATTACAGGCATGTGCCACCATGCCTGGCTAATTTTTGTGTTTTTAGTAGAGATGGGGTTTCACCGTGTTGGCCAGGCTGGTCTCGAACTCCTGACCTCAGGTGATTCGCCTACCTCAACCTCCCAAAGTGCTGGGACTACAGGTGTGAGCCACCATGCCCAGCCCACTTCTGATTATACAAAGGATTGTATCTTTGTATCAGTGACAACATTTTCATTTTTGAAGTATGAAAACAGGGAGAATTGTTTACATTGCCAAGCAGTCAGAGATGTGGGCTCTGGTGGGCCTCTGTCGTTCTCACCGCCCAGCTCAACACCCCGTCTCTGGGTCTTGGGCATTCCTTGCCTCATGAGCCTCAGGATAGGCAGAGGCTGCCTTCCACTGCAGAAGCTAGAAGGTCCAGAAACTACCTTCCCAGCCTCCCGGCAGCTGGGTGTGGACTCCTGTCCTGGGCACACACAGAGCAGATGCACCTGCCCCGGACTTTGAGTGAGGATCTGATTGCCCTTCCCTGGGTAAGGAGGAAAGTCCTTACTGAGCAGGTGCTGTCTCAGCTGAGCTTTGGAGAAGTAGAAACTCATCAAGCTGGGCAGTTGGAGTGAGCAGCAGGTGGATTAGAGGGTTGGGTGGTGGGCAGGTATTCCAGGTGTGGCAAAGGAATAGCTATAAAGATAGTTTAAAGTAGGAAAAACACTATTAATTTTACTCATGGATATTGGGGTCAAAGGACCATGAAAAAGGGTCAGGTCTAGGTTGTGTGACCTTGGGCAAGTTTCTCAACCCCTAGGCTTAGTTTCCTTACCTGCAAAAAGGAACTACTCCTAGTGATATGCCAGCCTCACAAAGTTGTTGTGGGATCAAATGAAAATGAAAGTAAAAATACTTTTAAATGAAAAACCCTATTAGCCAGGCATGGTGTGTGCCTGTAATCCCAGCTACTCAGGAGGCTGAGATGGGAGGATGGCTTGAACCCAGGAGGTTGAGGCTGCAGTGAGCCAAGACTGTGCCACTGCACACTCCAGCCTGGGTGACAGAGTGAGACCCCCATCTCGAAAAAAAAAAAAAAAGAAAGAAAGAAAAGAAACAGACTAAGGCCGGGCACGGTGGCTCAAGCCTGTAATCCCAGCACTTTGGGAGGCCAAGACGGGCGGATCACGAGGTCAGGAGATCGAGACCATCCTGGCTAACACGGTGAAACCCCGTCTCTACTAAAAAAAATACAAAAAACTAGGGGGCAAGGTGGCAGGCACCTGTAGTCCCAGCTACTCGGGAGGCTGAGGCAGGAGAATGGCATAAACCCGAGAGGCGGAGCTTGCAGTGAGCTGAGATCCGGCCACTGCACTCCAGCCTGGGCGACAGAGCAAGACTTTGTCTCAAAACAAAAAACAAAAAAAAAAGAAAAGAAAAGAAACAGACTAAACAAAAATTAGTAAGTATGAATAATTGGCATGGGGGTGTGAGAGCAAAAACAAAATAGGGGGCGCAAAGTCCAGGCTGAGAGAGGTTAGAAGAGAAGTTTGGGAAGGAATTTGTCAGATCAAAAAGGACTTTTCTGGAAAGCAGGAAGGGGGCCCCAGAGGGTCAGGGTAGGTTGGGGGAGGTGGTCAGGAAGCTTTTCACACCTAGCCAGCTGGCAGTTGTCAGAAGGAGCAGAGAGATGCAGCTAGAGAAGGGAGGTGCCTGGGTCGGGCACAGTGGATCACACCTGTAATCCCAGCACTTTGGGAAGTCAAGGTGGGTGGATTGTCTGAGCTCAGGAGTTTGCGATGAGCCTGGGCAACATGGCAAAACCCTGTCTCTACTAAAAATATTTTTAAAAATTAGCCGTGGCCGGGCGTGGTGGCTCACATCTGTAATCCCAGCACTTTGGGAGGCCGAGACGGGAGGATCACAAGGTCAGGAGATCGAGGCCATCCTGGCTAACACGGTGAAACCCCGTCTCTACTAAAAATACAAAAAATTAGCCAGGTGCGGTGGCGGCGCCTGTAGTCCCAGCTACACGGGAGGCTGAGGCAGGAGAATGGCGTGAACCCGGGAGGCGGAGCTTGCAGTGAGCCAAGATCAGGCCACTGCACTCCAGCCTGGGCCACAGAGCCAGACTCCGTCTCAAAAAAAAAATTAGCCAGGTGTGGTGGTACGTGCCTGGTAGTCCCAGCTATTCGGGAGGCTGAGGCAGGAGAATCGCTTGAACCCAGGAGGCGGAGGTTGCAATGAGCCAAGATCGCACCACTGCACTCCAACCTGGGCGACAGAACAAGACTGTCTCAAAATTTAAAAAAATTAAAACAATTAAAAATTAAAAGGGAAGAGCCTCATGCTTCCCCTCTCCTGAGGCAGGGTTCATGCTACATGTCCCCATGGTTCCTGTCCAGTCACCCCAACTGCTTTGTGGGGTGGTCCCAACTTTTCAGTCACTCTTGCTGCAAATGGCTTTTGTTATTTGTTTTCTCTATCTAGCCAATGTCTTCTCTCGCATTTTGATTCTAAATTTTCATCTCAGAAGAAAGTAATTCCTTTTTTTTTTTTTAGACAAAGTCTGTCGCCCAGGCTGGAGTACAGTGGCACGATCTCAGCTCATTGCAAGCTCCGCCTCCCATGTTCACGCCATTCTCCTGCCTCAGCCTCCCGAGTAGCTGGGACTACAGGCGCCCGCCACTACACCTGGCTAATTTTTTGTGTATTTAGTAGAGACAGGGTTTGACCATGTTAGCCAGGATGGTCTCGATCTTCTGACCTCGTGATCCGCCCGCCTCGGCCTCCCAAAGTGCTGGGATTACAGGTGTGAGCCACCGTGCCCGGCTCAGAAAGTAATTCTAACTTCATCTGGGGGAGCTCTGCCAACTCTCCCATGCAGAATGTGACATATGGCCGCAAACGACCTGTCAGCCTTGTGCAGACAAGGAGCTTGATGCTGCTCTTGCAAATGTTGTCACTTAGGTGCTCCTCAGGACCCTCAAAGTCAACAGGTCCAAAGAGAATTCGTCACTTTTGTTCACTTAACACTCCTCCTCCTTTGTCTCTCTCCATCTTCATAGTTACCTGGGCTCAAAATCAGAACTCATATTTTATACTATCTTCCTGTTTGTGTCCCAACCCAAACTTGTGACTGTGAGTAACTTGGAAGTCTTTGTCCTCAGGCATTTGGAGCACTTCAGAGGCCTGGCAGGAACATGTGCTTCAGGCATCCAGGCTGCTGAGAGGGAAATGAATCGTTTAGCAAGGGAGCCCCGACCACCTGCAGCACCTTCAGCCCAATGGGTGATGCTCTTAAAGCCGGGGATTCCTGAAGGTCTGCAAAAGCGCCCCTCATGGATGACAAGGACCCATTCCATCCCCTCTACGACGTCTCTGAGGCTCCTGTGCTGTTTGCTCCCCAGCCCATTTGTGTGCTCATCTTCACTTGGGCTCTGGCAGATGATTTCCTCATTTCTTCCTGTCCCCATACATATGGCCTCCATCATGAAGGTTCTCTCTCACACACACACCTGGCCACACCCCTCTCAGACCTTTGGGAGGGACTGTATCCCGCAGAATCAGGGCTGAGCCTCTCACCTGGCCCTCCAGGCCATCACAGCCAGGTCATAGCCCTTTCTGCAGTCTTCCCTTCCGTGCAGGCTTTTCTTCCTCATTGCTGCCTCTCCTGCTGCTACCAAATTCACCTGTGTGGCTACTCTGTGAAGAAGGAACCAGCCCATGTCACGTGCTCTGTCAATCTGATCAGTGTTGTCATTGTCCTGGGTCATCATATTGTTACTGTTACTACCCTCCCAAACTATAAATAGTCTGCTAAGACGAGCAAGACCAGGCCAGGTGCGGTGGCTCACCCCTGTAATCCCAGCACTTTGGGAGGCTGAGGTGGGAGGATCACTTGAGGTCAGAAGTTCAAGACCAGCCTGGCCAACACGGTGAAACCCTGTCTCTACTAAAAATACAGAAATTAGCTGGGTGTGGTGGCTCACGCCTATAATCCCAGCTACTCCAGAGGCTGAGGCACGAAAATTGCTTGAACCTGAGAGGCGGAAGTTGCAGCCAAGATTGCACCATTGCACTCCAGCCTGGGTGACAAGAGCGAAACTCCATCTCAAAAAAAAAAAGAGAAGAGAAAGACCATAAATGCTGAAAACAGAGCTAATGATTCAAGTGGCGTAAATTAATTATATAAGTGAGAGAAAGGACAGGGACCTGGTGACAGCATGTGGCCCTGGGCTGAAAGACGGCCTGTTCAGCCCAGGAGGGCCCAGGGAGATGGGAAGATATGGGGAACAGCATGCCTCTGCCGTGCTCCTGGGCCTCGTCCCCAGCCAAGCTACCCCACTGAGGCTGCCAAATCCACAATGTGAGGAGATGCAACTTCACATGAAGGAGTTTTCTAACCTTGTGGCTGGAAAAATTTCTGGAGGTAAATGCAGATTTACCTCTGGAGGTAAATGCATTCTCCCCAGAGCTCTGGTGGATTCGAGCAGGCACTGATGTGAGAGCAATGGAAATAGAGGGAACTAAATAGGTCACATCCTTGATCTGGTCCCAGGCCTGGCCTCTCCGTGAACCCAGGCTTAGCCTTTGGGCATTAGGGGAAAGGGTAGAAGAGTCAGGAGCTAGAGAAGGGGGGGAAGAGGCCACTCACCCTAATGTAAGAGGCAGGCGGGTGATGCACAGGACGCCCCCTTGTAAATGGGAGAGGGGACAGCTTCAAGGAGAGTGGCCCACTCTGGCCCTCCTCATCCCTCTTTCCTGTGGCTTAAAATGAACCTGGGGCTTTGTTTTTCAAGCAAAGAGAGCAACAGCTCAGGGGCTGACTGCCTTTGAAAAAGTAGTTTGTTACTCACAGTTCCCATGAGGAAGGGGCACACCACACCACACAGGCTCACACAGGGCAGCACCAGGTTGGTCAGGAGGCAGAGGCGGTAAGAGGGGAACATGGGCCGGAGCCTTTATGGGCTGAAGGGTTTATGGGGCGGAAATACGGGCCGGAGTTTTGTGGGAATTCATGCGCAAGGCAGGGTATGCAAGCTGAGCAGGCTCTGGATGAGATAGTTTGAATAATTTCGGTGGGCTCCAGGGGTGGTCCCTAGTTGTCTGCTACCTGGCCTTGGAGTGATTCAGACCAGGGGATAGTGTCCTGGACTGCAGGAGCCAGTCCTGATCAAAGGACCTAGATTGGGAGTGTAGACTCAGAAGGGGCTGGTCTGGGCCAGGCTCAGTGGCTCATGCCCGGAATCCCATCACTTTGGGAGGCCAAGGCAAGAGGATCACTTGAGCCCAGGAGTTTGAGACCAGCCTGGGTAACATAGTAAGACCTTATCTCTACTAAAAATTTTAAAAATTAACCAAGCACGATGGTGCACACCTATAGTCCCAGCTACTCAGGAGGCTGAGGTAGGAGGGTGGCGTGAGCCCAAGCAGCTGAGTCTGTAGTGAGCCATGATCGTGGCACTGCCACTCAAGCCTGCATGACAGGGTGAAGAGGGTTAATCTTAAAAACAACAACGATGCACATTTTCCTCAAAATAAAATTCGAAGAACAAATGAAATGGAACTCCAGTGGCGTTCTAGGTCCCTCTTCACCCTGTCATGCAGGCTTGAGTGGCAGTGCCACGATCAT
>NW_022295008.1:0-1621 GCF_002776525.5 Piliocolobus tephrosceles
ATGTGTATGTCTTTTTTAGAGAAGTATCTATTCAGATTATTTGCCCAGTTTTCCGAGGAATAATTTGTTTGCTTGTTTTTATGCTTCTGGGAACTGAGGTATTTTAGTTCCTTATTTAGTTCTGAATAATAGTCCCTCATCAGATGAATAGTGTGCAAATATTTTCTCCTACTTTTTTGCCTCTTTACACTGTTGTTTCCTCTCTTATGCAGAAGTTTATTATTTTAATATGTTCCAATTTGTGTATTTTTGTTTTTGCTACCTATTCTTTTGAGGTCTTAGATATCATTATTATTATTATTATTATTATTTTGCCTAATGTCCTGAAGCATTTCTCCTATGTTTTCTTTTAGTAGTTTATGGTTTGAGGTCTTAGTATTTAAGTTTCCAATCCATTTTCAGTTGTGTTTTAGTGTTTGATAAAACATAGGTGTCTAATTACATTCTTTTGCATGTGGATATCCAGTATTGTTAGCACCATTTATTAAAGAAGCTGTCTTTTCTTCAATGTATATTGTTGGCACCTTTGAAAACAATCAGTTGACTATAAATGCAAGGATTTATATCTGGGTTCTGTGTTCCATAGGTCTATGTCTATTCTTATACCAATGCAATGCTGTTTTGGTTACTATTGCTTTGCAGTATATTTTAAGTCAGAAAGTGTGATGCTTCCAGCTTTGTTCTTTTTGCTCAGTGTTACTTTGTCTATACAGGGTCTTTTGTGGTTCCATGTAAACTTTAAGATTGTTTTTCTTTTTGGTAAAGAATGTCATTGGTATTTTGATAGGAAATGTATTGAATTTGTAGATAGCTTTGGGTGGTGTGGTGTGGATATTTTCACAATATTAATTCTTCTAATCCATTAGCATCAGATGTGTTTCCATTTGTTTGTGCCCTCTTCAATTTCTTTTATCAGAGTTTTGGAGTTTTCCTTGCAGAGTTTTTTCCCCTTCCTGGTTAAATTTATTCAAACTACCCCCCCTTTTCTTTTTATTTATTTATTTATTTATTTTTGGTACCTATTGTAAATGACATAAAATTCTTGATTTAGTTTTCAGCTAGTTTCTCATTGGTGTATAAAAATGCTACTGATTTTTGTATGCTGATTTTGTATTCTGAAAATTTACTGAATTTATTTGTCAGTTCTAAAATATTTTTGGTGGTGGTTTTATGTCATTACACATATAAGATTATGCCATCTACAAAAGACAACTTAACTTCCACTTTTCCAATTTGGATGCCCTTTTTCTTTTTCCTTTTTCTTTCCTGATTGCTCTGAATAGGATTTCCTGTACTATGTTGAATAAGAATGGGTATCCTTGTCTTGTTCCAGTTCTTAGATAAAAGACTCTTGTTTTTTTTGCCATTCAAATGATGTTAGCTGAAGGTTTTTCCTATACGCCTTTTATGTTGAGGTATGTTCATTCCATGCCTAATTTGTAGAGAAGTTTCTTTTTTTTTTTTTTTTATCATAAATGGATTGTGCCTTGTATTAGATGCTTTATCTGTATCCATTACAATAATCATATTTTATCCTTCATTCTGTTGATATGATATATCATATTTATTGATTCGCATATGTTGAAGTATACATTTATTACTGGAATAAATCCTACTTAAT
>NW_022295009.1:0-2145 GCF_002776525.5 Piliocolobus tephrosceles
CACACACACACACACACACACACACACACACACACACACTTCCTTATGGTTTCTCTGCAGAACCCTAATACAGGGTATGAGACCAAAACTTTTGGGAATCACTGCTTCATGAATACTGAATTCTGATTTTTCTTAGATTCATACCTTTTCAACCTATTCCCTTTACAGAGTAAGAAACTCACCCACAGAGCAGTTAGGAAGCATGCCCAGCATTAGCCTGACAGCTGTAACAGAAACAGCAAGTGTACCCCCTTTGCTGAGACCCACAGATGAGCACATGTGCCGCGTTTGCACAGATACTTCCAACGGCTGGTTTTCAGAAAGATGGGGATGGGGTGGAAAAAGTAATCTTATTCCAGGGCCTGGAAGGCAGGAGTAAAAGCTGAGTTGCTGTTTTCCCTCCCATGCACCAACGGTAAATTTGTTACCACTGTAGCTCAATCGGATGTCAGTGTTCTTCACTCTCAAGCTGAGGAAACAGAAAGGCTGGGGTTATGGCCTTAGGGAGCTACACTGAGATTTTTCACTTTCCTGATTCAACAGGAAGCAACCCTCTGCACCAACACGGACATCCTTGCTGACTGCATCACATGGAAACACAGCGCCGCATCAGCAGTCACTTAAAGCAGACCCACGGAGGCTTTTAATAAGGTAAAGGGCTCCTGACATGCAAGAAGCCGTTAAATGGAAGTCAGAGGTACCTCTTTTCTCTCTCTCTCTGTAAAAAATATGTACTAAAAAATGTGTATAAAAATATTTCCAGGGAAAACCAATTCCAATTCTATCCAAAAAAGTTATTTCACTCACAGCTTCTCTGTATGGCCCTGGTAAGGGACCTGGTTGGTCTCTTACCAGCATTGCTGCCAAGACTCAGCCCCTTCCCAGGATGCACCTGCTGACGCTCACCACAGACACTGTTTCCTCCCAAACGTGATGACAGTGGCTACCACCTAAGCATCTGCATCGCTGTCTTCAAGACTTTGGAGTTCTCAAAGGTACTTGTGGGAAGAGGGGTATACCAGCCACTTCCATATTCAACTTCCGAAAGCTAGAGAAGTCAGTTAAATAAGAACCCCACACGTGTTGACAAGGTTCTGTCCAGGACTCCAGGCTTTCTGTCATAGTAGGCCAATCTCATTTCAAAAGCGGCAGCAAAACCACACCTACTCCTAACAACAGCAGAGCACAGAACCGAATTAGGGATGCTGATTGTCAGCTAAAAGGTTCCAAGAGAAAGACTGAACCTGGGGCTTTCCTGACAACCCACTCATTTACTAAGCATCTCCTACAGCATACACGGACATAGCCCCTTAAAATCAGAGTACATGAGAATACTTTTTGTTAGAAAATAAATCCCATGATACACCAGTATAGAGTACATTGACTATACTTAAACACTTTAAGCTTCATCCTCATGTGGGACACTATGGAATTAGCTAAATCCATTCTTGAAGGTTAGTTTCCCTATGGAAAAATGGGCTCTTCAGGGAAAAAAACTTGGGTGGAATACATTACTGAGATGTTACTGATTCAAAAAAAGTGAAGGGTACATGTGACAATATCAGATAAGGTAGCATAAAAATATCACTATGCCATGTTACATAATCTCAAAAGGATATACACACATAAGATCAATGAGGCTAAGTTAAAATATTGCCATTATGATTAAGGTAACTTATCTCTATAAAACACACATCTCAAGTAGGAAAATAAAGAAAAATGGATATGGTGAGATTTTAAAACTTCTTCATGTTACTTTTCTGACTCAAGGAAAGGGCAACGCTGCAGTGACTCCCAAAGGATGAGGCTCACCTGGGACGTGACAACACACTAGGCTGTGGGGGCTACTGCCTGGGAAAGTCCAGAGCAACACTAAGTGGATGTCTCCCAGCACAAAAACACCCTGAAGCACCCCCAAAATGTACTCATCCCAGTCCCAAGTGGAAGAATCCACACAAACCAGGAACTTTGCTCATGCTGAAGCCATGTGCTCTGGAATTGATTTGTGTTGACTGCCACAATTGATTCAAGTAAAACTGATTCACAACTTGAAGCAGAGGAAAAAAATAAAAGCAGTGCCCCTTTCAAACAGCAGTGCCCACCACAAATGTTATTCCAAGTTCTAAAGTGTGCTGTGGAGGACTT
>NW_022295011.1:0-1270 GCF_002776525.5 Piliocolobus tephrosceles
AAAAAAAAAAAAAAAAAAAAAAAAAAAAAAAAAAAAAAGAACACAGGCTACCACGAGACATGTTCAAGTTTTTGTCAGCGGAAAGTGACAAAACTCCAGGACAGGAAATTGCAAACATCTAAGATGATAGTAAGTAAAACATCAGAGCGATCTCTGTTTTAAACACTTGTGAAAGTGTTTGGGTAAATGATCAGATTTCTTAGATTCTTTTTTATCATTATTTTTTTTGACACAGAGTCTTGCTCTGTCTCCCAGGCTGGAGCGCAGTGGCGTGATCTCGGCTCACTGCAAGCTCCGCCTCCCGGGTTCAAGCCATTCTCCTGCCTCAGCCTCCACAGCAGGTGGGGTTACAGGCACCCACCAGCACGCCTAATTTTCTGTATTTTTAATAGAGACAGGTTCTATGTTGGCCAGAATGGTCTTGAACTCCCGACCTTAAGTGATCCGCCCGCCTCGGCCTCCCAAAGTGCTGACATGACAGGTGCAAGCCATCGCACGCGGCCTAGATTTACTGGATTCTGAAATGAACAATTCTCTTATACCTTGGTGTGTCTGAAACCAAGGTCGTCTCACCATCCACAGGAATCTTTAATAGTGTGGGATTTTTTTTTCCCCCAACAGTGATTACATCAATGATGCATCTTAAAACTCACTGGTACTTCAGGCCGGGCGCGGTGGCTCAAGCCTGTCATCCCAGCAGTTTGGGAGGCCGAGATGGGTGGATCACGAGGTCAGGAGATCGAGACCATCCTGGCTAACACGGTGAAACCCCGTCTCTACTAAAATATACAAAAAACTAGCTGGGCGAGGTGGCGGGCGCCTGTAGTCCCAGCTACTCTGGAGGCTGAGGCAGGAGAATGGCGGGAACCCGGGAGACGGAGCTTGCAGTGAGCTGAGATCCGGCCACTGCACTCCAGCCTGGGCCACAGAGCGAGACTCCATCTCAAACAAACAAACAAACAAAGAAACAAAACTCACTGGTACTTCAAAAAGTCAAAGAAACAAGAAATTGACAAACCCAGGGTGTTTCTGCTAAGCGGTCTGCGGCCTTCGGTATATTTCGAATAACAGCCACAGTGGGACGGCCACATCTCACCAGTCAGGCACATCCGTAAGGGCTTCAGGACGGACTGAGTGGCCAAATTACATATAAAAACCTGAGCGAGGCTGGGCGCGGTGGCTCACGCCTGTCATCCCAGCACTTTGGGAGGCTGAGATGGGCGGATCACGAGGTCACGAGTTCAAGACCAGCCTGAGTAACATGGAGAAA
>NW_022295012.1:0-1920 GCF_002776525.5 Piliocolobus tephrosceles
GGGGGGAGTGGAGGGAGCTCACCCGCTGTGGGGTAGGGTGGAGGGTGGAAATCAGCCCCATGACAACAGTAAGCTCAGCCAGGACTGGGATTCAGGATGTTTTATTTTCATGCTTTATGTGGTTTTCCTATTCTCCCCAAGACATAAGCATCACTTACAGTCAGGGAAGATCCCTGATGAAAGTGCATAGAGGGATACAAAGCAGGCGATCGCACGTCTATAAACATGCTTACAGCACGGTGGCCGCAGTGGCTCACGCCTGTCATCCCAGCACTTTGGGAGGCCGAGGTGGGCAGATCACCTGAGGTCAGGAGTTCGAGACCAGCCTAGCCAACATGGCGAAACCCTGTCTCTACTAAAAATACAAAAATTAGCTGGGTGTGGTGGCAGGTGCCTGTAATCCCAGCTACTTGGGAGGCTGAGGCAGGAGAATCGCTTGAACCCGGGAGGCGGAGGTTGCAGTGAGCCGAGATCGCGCCACTGCACTCCAGCCTGGGCGAGGAGCGAGACTCCATCTAAAAAAAAGAAAAATGCTTACAAGCAGAAACACACCAAAGTATTAGCTCTGAATCCTGCTCGGTAGTGAAACTAGATGTTGCTTTACGATTTAAAAAAAAAAATTCGCTATGATGAACATGTATCTTCTTCATAAGAGAAAAAGTAAAGTTTACTCTGGGTCCTCACTGCAGAGTTCCTGTGAGGCAGAGGCACCTCTGGGCCCCACCCAGTCCTGGAACCGCCCTGAGGCTGAGCCCCTCACTCAGTGCTGCCCCCGCCCTGCCTCCTAGAAGCGCAAGCCAGGCTGCAGCGTGGGACCCGGGAGGAGTCGGACCGCGGCCCTGGAGCTCCGAGTGCTGCAGCCTGGCGTGTTGGTGTTATTCCCACGCCATCTCCACAGCTCCCGCCGCACCCGCCTCGTGAAGTGGGTACCCACGCTGCAGACCTGCTGGCGGTGCTGGTGGTGTACTGTGAACTGACTCAAAACCACCTCTGCAAGGCAAAACAGGCCATCAGCCCCTGGGCCCAGTGAACACGTCCCTGTGTGTCAGGGCGTCTGCATCTCTTCCGTTTTACAGACTGTGTCGGCCACCTGCTGCTGTGTGCCTGTGGCGGGGCCCTCGCTGCAGGGAATGCCGTGTTCTTGGTGTTTGCTTACCCAGCAGTTCCAATTTCTTTTCCCAAAGCTGCAAGCACTTCTTGCAGATAAAACAGCTCAGACTTGGGGAGGCCAAGAGAACACGGAGGTCCTGAAGCCCCCTGTGCTTGTGTCAGGGGCCCAGAGGCTGGTGCCGCAGCTCCAGGCAGGCAGCACCAAGCCTCAGCACCCACAGCCACAGTGTGGATGACATCAGTGGCAGGTAATTTGCCTGAACAGTAAGTGTACCAGGCCAGGCACGGTGACTCATGCGTGTAATCCCAGCACTTTGGGAGGCCGAGGCAGGAGGACCCCTTGAGTCCAGGAGTTCGAGACCAGCCTGGGCAACATCGTGAGACCCTCATCTCTACAAAACATAAAAAATTAGCTGCGTATGGTGGCACGTGCCTGTGATCCCAGCTACTCGGGAGGCTGAGGTGGGAGGATCACCTGAGCCCACGACATTGAGGCTACAGTGAGCTGTGATGAGGAGACCGTATTCCAGCCGGGATGACAGAGTGAGGCCCTCAGATAATAATAATAATAGGAAGAAGGAGGAGAGGAGTTTACAACTGCATACTATGAAGTAGGTGTGGGGAAATACTGAAGGCAATCCAAGAATAGTCTGTGGTGTGGTGGGATTACGTATGAATTTTAAAGGTTTTTTCAAATGTTTCTTTAACATGGTTTTTCGTATGAACAATTTGTGTATGTTTTAAAATTACCAGACATTTAGACGGGTGTTAGGCAAGTGTCAGCAGCTCCAGCTCTGGGAAAGCTCTTCT
>NW_022295014.1:0-2697 GCF_002776525.5 Piliocolobus tephrosceles
TTTTTTTTTTTTTTTTTTTTTTTTTTGAGACGGAGTCTCACTCTGTCGCCCAGGCTGGAGTGCAGTGGCCGGATCTCAGCTCACTGCAAGCTCTGCCTCCCGGGTTCACAGCATTCTCCTGCCTCAGCCTCCTGAGTAGCTGGGACTACAGGCGCCCACCACCACGCCCAGCTAATTTTTTGTATTTTTAGTAGAGACGGGGTTTCACCGTGTTCGCCAGGATGGTCTCGATCCCCTGACCTCGTGATCCGCCTGCCTCGGCCTCCCAAAGTGCTGGGATTACAGGCGTGAGCCACCGCGCCCGGCCAATGACTTCCAAAATTTTAATGAAATGGCAGCCTGCTATATTTTCATTGGACTTATCTCCCACCCTTTTATACCCACTGTTTTCTACCTTTGGGGTTCTGTCAGCACGGTGCCACCAAAGTAGTGGAACAGTGTGACAGCCTATAGGATGAAATGACAAATACTTGGATTGACTCCTGACCTCTATGCCACCCTTCTTCTACTGGACGCATTGTAAAGTGAAATACCACATTTCCCAGAGTCCCTTGCAGTTAAGGTTCTGCTTTTGAGCTAGGTTCCTTCAAGTAGGCACATCCATGTGAGATGTGGGAAAGCAGACGTGAGGCAGAAGTCACCTTTCTGCAGAAGTGGCTGCTGGCAGGAGACACCTGCTTGAAATACATTGAGTTGTTTCTGCACTGAACTGACTGATACAGATGATGGCAGAGCCAAAATTTCTACAGACCAAATTGGGGCACAGAGCAGAAGGGTTGGCTTTTCTTCGAGGAAAGATTATAATGTAATTGCTTTTTTTTTTTGAGATGGAGTCTTACTCTGTCACCCAGGCTGGAGTGGAGTGGCACGATCTTGGCTCACTGCAACTTCTGCCAGACTGAGCCTCCCAAAGTGCTAGGATTACAGGTGTGAGCCACCGTGCCTGGCCATAAAGCAAATTGCTGCTGCTGCTTTTTTTTTTTTTTTCATTGAGATGGAGCTACGGTCTGTCACCCAGGCTGGAGTGCAATCTTGGCTCACTGCAACCTCCACCTCTGGGGTTCAAGCAATTCACCTGCCTCAGCCTCCCAAGTAGCTGGGATTACAGGCACCCACCACCATGCCCAGCTAATTTTTTGTATTTTTAGAAGAAGCAGGGTTTCACTATGTTGGCCAAGCTGGTCTCGAACTACTCTCCTCAAGTGATTCACCTGCCTCAGCCTCCCATAGTGCTGGGATTACAAGTGTGAGGCACCGCACCCGGCCACAAATTGCTTCTTATGTTCTCTGTCAAACTGGAGAAAAATGCATTTGCTTGTCCAAATTCTGGGAGTTGCACTGATATACTCCCCCAATAGCCACATCTGAAATAGCAGTGGTAACTCAGGCTGCCATTTGATTCAGTTTACAATATTATTCCACCTTCTCGAAGACCATCTGTCTCTTTCTCTATCTAAACTGAAGACATGGATATGGATGTGACAGAAGTCACCACCTCTGCATATCTGAAGTCTTTGATGGTAGCATTAAACTTTGCAATGCTTTCAGGATTTTTTATTTTATTTTTATTAAAAAAATTTTTTGGCCGGGCGCGGTGGCTCAAGCCTGTAATCCCAGCACTTTGGGAGGCCGAGACGGGCGGATCACGAGGTCAGGAGATCGAGACCATCCTGGCTAACATGGTGAAATCCCATCTCTACTAAAAATACAAAAAAAAACTAGCCGGGCGAGGTGGCGGGCGCCTGTAGTCCCAGCTACTCTGGAGGCTGAGGCAGGAGAATGGCATAAAACCCGGGAGGCGGAGCTTGCAGTGAGCTGAGATCCGGCCACTGCACTCCAGCCCGGGCGAAAGAGCAAGACTCCGTCTCAAAAAAAAAAAAAAAAAAAAATTTTTTTGAGGCTGGGCATGTTGGCTCATGCCTGTAATCCCAGCACTTTGAGTGGCCAGCGTAGCTAATGACTTGAGCCCAGGAGTTCAAGACCAGCCTGGGCAACATAGCAAGGCCCTATCTCTTTAAAAAAAAAAAATACAAAAAACTTTAGCCATGTGTGATAGTCTCACTCTTGTAGTCTCAGCTACTTGGGAGGCTGAGGCAGGAGAATCACTGAGCCTGGTAAAGTTGAGGCTGCAGTGAGCTGAGATTGGACCACTTCACTCCATCCTGGGTGACAAAGCTGGACCCTGTTTGAAATTTTTTTTTTTTTTTTTTTTGTAGAGATGGAGTGTTGCTATGTTGCATAGATTGGTCTTGAACTCTTGAGCTCAAGGGATCCTCCTGCTTCAGCCTCCCAAAGTTCTGGGATTTACAGGTGTGAGCCAGCATGCCTGGCTCAGACTAGATATTATCAAAATTTTAAATATTTGCTGGTCTGGAAAATGATACCTTGTTTTGATTTGTATTTCTCTGATTAGTGAAATTGGGTTTCTTTCCATATTCTTATTGGCTTTTTCTGTTTTTTTTTTGTTGTTGTTTGTTTGTTTGTTTGTTTGTTTTGAGGCGGAGTCTTGCTCTGTTGCCCGGACTGGAGTGCAGTGGCCGGATCTCAGCTCACTGCAAGCTCCGCCTCCCGGGTTTACGCCATTCTCCTGCCTCAGCCTCCCAAGTAGCTGAGACTACAGGCGCCCGCCACCTCGCCCAGCTAGTTTTTGTATTTTTAGTAGAGACGGGGTTTCACCGTGTTAGCCAGGATGGTCTC
>NW_022295015.1:0-1845 GCF_002776525.5 Piliocolobus tephrosceles
CACTTATTCCAAAATTGACCACATAGTTGGAAGTAAAGCACTCCTCAGCAAATGTAAAAGAACAGAAATTATAACAAACTGTCTCTCAGACCACAGTGCAATCAAACTAGGACTCAGGACTAAGAAACTCAATCAAAACCACTCAACTACATGGAAACTGAACAACCTGCCCCTGAATGACTACTGGGTACATAACAAAATGAAGGCAGAAATAAAGATGATCTTTGAAACCAATGAGAACAAAGATACAACATACCAGAATCTCTGGGACACATTTAAAGCAGTGTGTAGAGGGAAATTTATAGCACTAAATGCCCACAAGAGAAAGCAGGAAAGATCTAAAATTGACACCATAACATCACAATTAAAAGAACTAGAGAAGCAAGAGCAAACACATTCAAAAGCTAGCAGAAGGCAAGAAATAACTAAGATCAGAGCAGAACTGGAGGACATAGAGACACAAAAATCCCTCAAAAAAATCAATGAATCCAGGAACTGGTTTTTTGAAAAGAGCAACAAAATTGATAGACCACTAGCAAGAATAGTAAAGAAAAAAAGAGAGAAGAATCAAATAGATGCAATAAAAAATGATAAAGGGGATATCTCCACCGACCCCACAGAAATACAAACTACCATCAGAGAATACTATAAACACCTCTATGCAAATAAACTAGAAATAGAAGAAATGGATAATTTCCTGGACACTTACACTCTCCCAAGACTAAACCAGGAAGAAGTTGAATCCCTGAATAGACCAAAAGCAGGCTCTGAAATTGAGGCAATAATTAATAGCCTACCAACCAAAAAAAGTCCAGGACCAGACAGATTCACAGCCAAATTCTACCAGAGGTACAAGGAGGAGTTGGTACCATTCCTTCTGAAACTATTCCAATCAACAGAAAAAGAGGAAATCCTCCCTAACTCATTTTACGAGGCCAACATCATGCTGATACCAAAGCCTGACAGAGATACAACAAAAAAAGAGAATTTTAGACCAATATCCCTGATGAACATAGATGCAAAAATCCTCAATAAAATACTGGCAAACCGAATCCAGCAGCACATCAAAAAGCTTATCCACCATGATCAAGTGGGCTTCATCCCTGGGATGCAAGGCTGGTTCAACATATGCAAATCAATAAACGTAATCCAGCATATTAACAGAACCAAAGACAAAAACCACATGATTATCTCGAGAGATGCAGAAAATGCCTTTGACAAAATTCAACAGCCCTTCATGCTAAAAACTCTCAATAAATTCAGTATTGATGGAACATATCTCAAAATAATAAGAGCTATTTATGACAAACCCACAGCCAATGTCATACTGAATGGGCAAAAACTGGAAGGACTCTCTTTGAAAACTGGCACAAGACAGGGATGCCCTCTCTCACCACTCCTATTCAACATAGTGTTGGAAGTTCTGGCTAGGGCAATCAGGCAAGAGAAAGAAATAAAGGGTATTCAGTTAGGAAAAGAAGAAGTCAAATTGTTCCTGTTTGAAGATGACATGATTGTATGTTTAGAAAGCCCCATCGTCTCAGCCCAAAATCTCCTTAAGCTGATAAGCAACTTCAGCAAAGTCTCAGGATACAAAATCAATGTGCAAAAATCACAAGCATTCTTATACACCAGTAACAGACAAACAGAGAGCCAAATCATGAATGAACTCCCATTCACAACAGCTTCAAAGAGAAGAAAATACCTAGGAATCCAACTTACAAGGGATGTAAAGGACCTCTTCAAGGAGAACTACAAAACACTGCTCAGTGAAATAAAAGAGGACACAAACAAATGGAAGAACATACTATGCTCATGGATAGGAAGAATCAATATTGTGAAAAT
>NW_022295016.1:0-4290 GCF_002776525.5 Piliocolobus tephrosceles
CAAATTGAATAAATGCCCCCTGAAGCTTCTCTGCAGGTCAGAGGGAATGGGAGGGCGGCTGCCCACCCGGCGGGAGAAGCTTCAAGAAGCATCAGGAGGACCTGGCCCTGCCCCTGGGCCTTGAAGACAGGCCTGGCCAGGCTGATTCTGACGGGTAGGCCCCGAAAAAATGTTCAAGGGCGGCCCAAACCCCGACCCCGAGATTAAGGCTCTGAAATGTCTGACGGTTTTGAGAATCCTCAGTCGAATCGATCCCGCCTGTATCAGGAGACTTCTTTGCCAAAATTCAGAGACCAAGAAAGAGAAAGATTGGGCAGATCAAAGTGTGTAATTAACCAAACAGGAAACATAATTTTTCTGACACATTGGATGTGTGCTGTGAGAAAAAGACTAACCTCAAGGAGAATCTGTTTTTCTGGCTTGAGTGTAGGGAAGAATAGAGTTGCCACCAACAATGGTGCATTGAAACAGCAGGTGCATCAGGCTATAGATGTGAAGGAATTAAAAATATTTTACCCCAAAATACATTTCTTTGACATATTTCGAGATGTCTGTTCAGAAAGTCAGCTGCAGAAGTAGCCCTGCAAAGTTGTCTTTTGGTGGGGAGATTTGCATCTGTAGGGAATCTGCATTGACACAGCCAAGTCTTTCCTTGCCCAGATCTAGGGAAGATTAACTGAGAGTCTGATACCTGTAAAGGTCTGAAAGAAACTTTGAGGGTTTATTCTCTCTGAGAGGTGCTACTCATAAGGTTTCATTTACATATTACATATCAACAAAAACAGAAGACACTTCTCAAGTATACATAGGACATTCTATAGGATAGAGCATATGCTAGCCCTTAAAATAAGCCTGAATAAACTTAAAAGGACTAAAATGATATAGTTTCTGATATAACTCACAAACTAATAACTATCACACAGTCTAGTTTCAGGTTACCATGTAGAATATGCAGTTTGTTGGTCTCCTTCCGTTTGTCATGAATGTGGAGGTGACCATGTTTACACATGTGTACGCGAGCCAGGAGCCCAGGAAAGATCAGGCAGCTGAAGGGAAAGGACAGATATTCCATAAGAGTCTCCCTATCTCAGTCTCACAAAACCAGAGAGGAATTGATACATAGGAAGTAAAGAGGTACATCAGGGGATCACTTCTCTTCTGCCTATGTATGCCTGTCTTTAAAACTTCAGTTTCTCTCCAACTAAACCCCTTTGCACAGGAATGCTGTCAATCGCCACCAACCACCACAGACTCATGACATTGATTTTTACTATGATCTGTCTGAAAATATATCCTCAGGCCAATGGCTTTGGCTCAATGCAAATCATTAGTGTTCCATAGAAACTGCTTCAAACATAGAATAACATTTGATAAGTCATTCCAAATTAGGTGGCCCCTATGTGTATTTAAAGAGATACACATAAATTATTTCAGTGATTGTGACAAATTGGAAAGAAAACCTGTGGAGTTAGAATGAAAATCATAAGTGACAAGGATAAAATATGTATATAGAGATTATAACACAAAGCAACCCACACATAGAAGAGGAGAGTGGGGTTAGGAGTTATGAATATCAAACTTGTCCTCAAGTTAAGTGAAAAGAAGTGAAAAGCCAACATGGGGTGGGTGTGGTGGCTTACACCTGTAATTCCAATACTTTGGCAGGCCAAAGTGTGAGAATAACTTGGGCCCAGGAGTTTGAGACCAGCCTGGGCAGCATAGTGAGACTCCATCTACACTACCATCTACACACACACACACACACACACACACAATAGCTGAGTGTGGTGACATGTGCCTGTAGTCTTGGCTATTCAGGAGGCTGAGGCAGGAGGATCCCTTGAGCCTGGGAGTTTGAGGCTACAGTGAGCTCTAATCACGCCATTGCACTCCAGATTCAGCAGCAGAGCTAGACCCTGTCTAAAAAGAAACAAACAAACAAACAAAAACTAACATGCCTTCCCAGTGGGGGAAAAGATGCCAGTATAACATTGCTTTACAGCAAGAAGTATATTAAGACATTGACCAAGACCCTTTTATTATTTATTTTGTTTTTATTCTTTGAGACAGGGTCTCCCTTTGTCATCCAGAATGGAGTGCAGTGGCATGATCTTGGTTCACTGCAGCAACAAACTCCTAGACCCAAGTGACCCTCCCATCTCCTGAGTAGCTGGGATTACAGGCGTGTGCCTCCATGCCCAGCTAATTTTCGTATTTTTCATAGAGACAGGGTTTCACCACATTGGCCGGGCTGGTCTTGAACTCCTAGCCTCAGGTGACCCGCCCACCTTGGACTCCCGAAGTGCTGGGATTACAAGCATGAGCCACTGCACCCAGCCTAGCTTCTTTAATACAAGGAAAATAGTTATATTTGTTTCAGTGTCCTTGTCTACAGACTCTGTCATCTGTGTCCTTTCTAATGTTTTTTTTTAATTCTCATCTGATGTGTCCTTTCTACGTCAGTTTAAGTAGATTGATTTTTTTCCCCTGTCTCAGCATGGATTATAGTTTTCTATCTCTCTGCATTCTTAACATTATTTGATTTGGTGTCAGACATTGCGAATTGTAACTTATTCAGTGCTGGGTTTTTTGCATTTTGTGTTAAAATTCTTTTAGCTTTGTTTTGGTATACAATAAAGTTACTTAAAAACATTCGCATCTTTTCAAGCTGGATTTTTTACTTTTTTAGGCAGGATAAGAGCAGCTATTAGTCAATGGCTATCTTTTTCATACTATTAAAGACGTGAGCCACCGCGCCCAGCCTTCCTGAAATATTCTTGATAATTATAGTTCCTGAACAGTTTTCCCAAGCTGTTCTAGCCATCCCAAGAATGTTGGCAGGCTTGTCCGTATGTTTGAAGGTGCAATTGTAATGGTTCCTGGGTTTGAAGCTCCGGTCTCCATCTCCCCTCAGGTGCTTGCTTTCCCATAAGGTTCCATCTGACTACGAGAATATCAGGGGATTTCTATAGAGACAAGACTTTGATCTTGGCAACCCTCTGTTAATAGCCAGGGTTCTCAATCTTTGTGCAGCACTAAAGTATTTTTAAGATCTTTGTTAGTTTAGTCTCAATGTTGTAATTCAATCTACACAAACAACAAGGCTACCTGCTGGAGAAAAGGCTGAATCTAACAGCAATGCCACCAGCATGCTCTTTTCCCAGAAGAACTCCACGCTGGCCATTGGAGCTTCTCCAGGTATATAAGAGCCTTTGGGTTGGTAGCTTCACTGGTATTTGTATACATTAAAACTTTGACCTATATATCCTCTCCCTTACTTGAATGTTTGACTTTGGGGCAAAAATTTGGAATTTTAGGGGACTATATGCCTTACATACTCTTCTAGGCAATAGGAGGAGACTATATTAATTCACTCACTGAGCTTTTGTAGTAATATAAACCATATTAGGCTTGTCATTTAGTCACTGATGGGTATAAGTATGTGGCTTTTATTACTCATACCATTCTCTGACAAATGCATCCTGATTTCTCTTTTGAATTTCACCATAAGGTGCAGAAGAAGGTCTTTCCCATCTGTAAAGGATGTTCAGGGCCAGCCACGATGGCTCACACCTGTAATCCCAGCACTTTGGGGCCTAGGTAGGTGGATCACTTGAGGTCAGGAGTTCGAGACCAGCCGGGCCAACATGGGGAAACCCCGTCTCTACTAAAAATGCAAAAATTAGCCTAGCATGGTGGTGCATGCATGTAGTCTCAGCTACTCAGGAGGCTGAGGCATGAGAATCCTTTGAACCTGGGAGACGGAGGTTGCAGTGAGCCAAGATGGTGCCTCTGCACTCCAGCCTGGGTGACAGAATGATACTCTGTCAAACAACAACAAAAGACATACAGGAGAGATATTTTATATAGAGGAAGATACTCCCTAGTACCTATAAGTCAGCTCAAGGAGGTGCTCACACCTTTCCTAATGCTAGAAAAGCCCTACTCAGAGACCTTCAGTATTTTCTCACCTCCTGTCAACCTGCCTTATACTTCCCATATCTTCATGTGGGAGGCATCCCTGTGGAGTTTGCTGAGCACTTGGCCCTGCTTTGTTTGAAACCTTAAGAGCTCTTAAAGTTGCCTCATGTTCCCCAATGAGAAGATGAAGTTGGTAAAAGAATGGTGAAAGGCAGGGATCTTGATGAGAGGCCCCTGACTACCCCTTTAGTGATCGGCATTCTTCGTTTCCCATCTCATTCCATGTCTGTGGAAGCCCTGTGGCCTTCCCTTGAGGTGCTATAAATTGAACTGCAGCCTGTTATTGGGAAAGTAAGTCTCTTCCCAGTA
>NW_022295019.1:0-1227 GCF_002776525.5 Piliocolobus tephrosceles
AAAAAAAAAAAAAAAAAAAAAAAAGAAACTGATTTTAGCGACCCCTAAAAATCCTATTAGTGCCTCCAAGTGATATGTAATTATATGTATAAGCTTACAAATAATTTACAAATAATTTTCTCCACACTTATTCTTTTAATCCTTAAGACTGTCCTGTAAAGTACTATTATTATCTTTCATTTTTTGTGGCTGAGGAAATTGAGGCTCAGATGTCACTGAACCAAAATGGATTAATTTGCCCATGTGCAATAGAAAGCCAAACACCAAAGCATCAAGTTTTTGCAGTGAGAAAAGTTTATTGCAAGTCAGCTGGCAAGGATACAGGAAGAAACTCTCAAATCTGTCTCCCTAAGCTGGGGAATGGGTCAGGTTTTATAAACATAGGATAAGAAGGTGAGAATTGATTGGATCTTTCAATGAGGTGATACCAGGAGGCAGGATCTGACTGGATCCTGCCATGGGGTGATGCCAGGGCTCCATCTTACTGAATCTTGGATCCCGCCATGAGGTTCACTTCTTAATTCAGTCCCTGCTCCTTGATCGGAGCACTTAGGTTCCGCCATTGGCTGCATGCTTGGATCATCTGCTCATGCTCAGGTTACATGATCTTCAACCTGGGGGTCCATGGCAACTGAAAAACAACTAACAACTTTGTTACATAAAAGTTGGACCAGGCTAGGTGTGGTGGGAGTGGTGGCTCCCACCTGTAATCTCAGAACTTTGGGAGGCCAAGGCAAATGGATTGCTTGAGCCCAGGAGTTCCAGACTAGCCTGGGCAACGTGGCGAAACTCTGTCTTTACAAAAACTGGCCAGGTGTGGTGGTGTGCACCTGTAGTCCTGGCTACTTGGGGGGCTGAGGCAGGGGGATCGCTTGAGATGCGAAAGTCGAGGCTGCAGTGAGCAGTGATTGCACCACTGCACTCCAGCCTGGGCGACAAGTGAGACCCCTGTCTCATAAAAAATAAAGTTGACCAGGCGCAGTGGCTCACGCCTGTAATCCCAAAACTTTGGGAGGCCAAAGCAGGCGGATCACAACAAGGTCAGGAGATCTAGACCATCCTGGCTAACATGGTGAAACCCCATCTCTACTAAAAAATACAAAAAATTAGCCGGCGTGGTGCTGGGCACCAGTAGTCCCAGCTACTTGGAAGGCTGAGGCAGGAGAATGCTGTGAACCCGGGAGGCAGAACTTGCAGCGAGCCAAGATTGTGCCACTATACTCCAGC
>NW_022295020.1:0-2701 GCF_002776525.5 Piliocolobus tephrosceles
ATTGTGTGATTTTTTTCATTTTGACATGAAACTATCATACCAAAAAGTCAGCAAAAATTTCAGAACAAGCAGACCAGAAGAAAATGAAGGGAATGGGAGAGAGAGGAGGAAGGGAGGAAGAGAGGAACAGAGAGCCTGAGGAAAAAGAGTAAATAATTTAAAGATTAAATTTAAAATTTTTGAAAAAATATCATAAAGTGTAAAGAAAGTGAAATAATAGAATTAATTAAAAACCACACCATATTTAAAAAAGATATTAATAATGTAAATCAAATTGTGTTCTATTTGAAAACAATAAAATCTAGACTAATCAGGAGAAGATAAGGAAGAAAGCACAGAAACAAAAGATGAGGGAGGAAATGAAAAAGAGCCAAAGATACAAAGGAAATTTAAAAATTAAACAATTCACCACTTTCTTCAGATCAATTCAAAAGCTGAATACAATAGATGAGATTGTAGGAAAATGCAAATTGCTAAATTTAACAGATGCAGTAACAGAAAACATAAACAGATCAGTTGCCTGAGACAAACATGTTAAGAAAACTACCTTCTCCTCATTACTGCATCTCTAATATTGGGCAAAAGGCCACAAACCAGAGGTTTTCACAGGTAAGTTTTATGAATATTTCAAGGAGTTGATCATGTTGTTGCTATTTAAACTGGTTAAGAGCACTGAAAGCAAAGAAAATGTTCTAAAATACTTTAAAAATCAAACATGTCTTTGATATCAATAGCAGACATATTAGTACAAAGAAAGAAAACTAATTTCAACATATTGATTTTAAAGTGTCACAAAAAATGAACTCAAAAATAAGAAAACAATTAGGAAATGCAGTAGAAGTCTAGAAAAAAGACTGATTTAATATGAAGAAATATGTGCATATAACCTGTATTACATTATAAGACATACACTAACAAAATATATACATATAACTACTAAAAATCAGGCCGGGCGCAGTGGCTCAAGCCTGTAATCCCAGCACTTTGGGAGGCCGGGACGGGCGGATCACAGGTCAGCAGATCGAGACCATCCTGGCTAACAAAGTGAAACCCTGTCTCTACTAAAAAATGCAAAAAAACTAGCCGCGAGAGGTGGCGGGCGTCTGTAGTCCCAGCTGTTCGGGAGGCTGAGGCAGGAAAATGGCATGAACCCGGAAGGCGGAGCTTGCAGTGAGCCGAGATCCAGCCATTGCACTCCAGCCTGGGCGACAGAAAAAAAACGTAAAGCTAGATTGATGGTCAAAAAGCATGTTGAAAAATATTTTGGTCAACTTTTATATTTGGGTCAGGGTACATGTGAAAGTTTGTTACATAGGTTAACTTGTGTCACGGTTGTCTGTGGTACAGGTTATTTCATCACTTAGGTACCAAGCTCAGTACTCAATAGCTATCTTTTCTTCTCCTCTCCCTCCTCCCAGTGTCCAGCCTCAGGGAGATCCCAGTGTCTTGTCTTCCCTTCTTTGTGTTCATGAGTTTTCATCATTTAGTTCCAACTTGTAAGTAAGAACATGTGATGTTTGGGTTTCTGTTCCTGCTCTGCTAAGGATAATGGCCTACAGCTCCATCCATGCTCCTGCAAAAGACATGATCTCATTCTTTTTTTGTGGCCACATAGTGTTCCATGGTGTACATATGCCACAATTTTTTATCCAGTTTGTCATTGATTGGCATTTAGGTTCATTTAATGTCTTTGCTGTTATGAATAGTGCTGAGATGAATGTTTGCGTGCATGTGTCTTTATGGTAGAATGATTTATATTCCTCTGGGTATACCCAGAGGTATATTGAATGGTAGCTCTGCTTTTAGCTCTTTGAGAAATCACCATACTGTCTTCCATAATAGTTGAACTGATTTACACTCCCATAAAAAGTGTATGAATGTTCCCTTTTTTCCATAACCTTGCCAACATTTATTAATTGACTGTTTTTCTTGAGACAGGGTCTTGCTCTGTTGCCCAGGCTGCAGTGCAGCAGTGTAATATTGGCTCACTGCAGCCTCAAACTCCCAGACCCAAGTGATCCTCCCATCTCAGCCTTTCAAGTAGCTGGGTCTACCAGTGTATGCCACCGCACCTGGCTTATTTTGTATTTTTTGAAGAGATAGAGTTTCTTTACATTGCCTAGGCTGATCTTGAACTCCTCAGCTCAACAGATGTGCCTGTCTTGGCCTCCCAGGGTGCTGGGGTTACAGGCAACAGCCACTGTGTATGGTCTTTCCTTTTTAATAATACCCATTCTCTCCAGTGTGAGATGGTACCTCATTGTGATTTTGATTTGCATTTTTCTAATGATTAATGATATTGAGCTTTTTTTTTTTTTTTTTTGAGACAGACTCTCGCTGTGTCACACAGGCTAGAGTGCAGGGGGGTGTGATCTCTGCTCACTGCAACCTTCACCTCCCAGGATCAAACGATTCTCCTGCCTCAGCCTCCAGAGTAGCTGGGATTACAGGCACATGCTACCATGCCCGGCTAATTTTTGTATTTTTAGTAGAGATGAGGTTTTGCCATGTTGACTGGGCTGGTCTTGAACTCATGACCTCATGATCTGCCCACCTCTGCCTCCCAAAATATTGAGCTTTTTTTCATGTGCTTGTTGGCCACATTCCTTTGAAAAGTGTTCATATCCTTTGCCTACTTTCTAATGGGATTGAACTTTTTTTATTATAATCGCTTAACTTTAAATAAAATAGTATTAGATTG